>NW_026972536.1:0-193628 GCF_036711695.1 Zophobas morio
TAACAGTTTTCTTGTATCTACGAACGCCAGAATGCTTAAAATTGACCTAAACGTCTCCTTTTCCTATTCTGAGTCGATTCTGCATGCTTTAAGTGTGTTTGGTGGCTCAGAACCATCAAAAAACGTTGAAATATAGTTCAAATTCAATAAAAATCGACAAAAATACAGTTTCTAGCTAAAATTTGATGGTTTCGTTGCACTTTCCGAGCCCGTAGGGTATCTGATTGGCTTAAAAGTACAAGAAAACACTTCAAAAGTGACGTTTCTGAAGAATTTTAACAGTTTTCTTGTATCTACGAACGCCAGAATGCATAAAATTGACCTAAACGTCTCCTTTTCCTATTCTGAGTCGATTCTGCATGCTTTAAGTGTGTTTGGTGGCTCAGAACCATCAAAAAACGTTGAAATATAGTTCAAATTCAATAAAAATCGACAAAAATACAGTTTCTAGCTAAAATTTGATGGTTTCGTTGCACTTTCCGAGCCCGTAGGGTATCTGATTGGCTTAAAAGTACAAGAAAACACTTCAAAAGTGACGTTTCTGAAGAATTTTATCCGTTTTCTTGTATCTACGAACGCCAGAATGCATAAAATTGACCTAAACGTCTCCTTTTCCTATTCTGAGTCGATTCTGCATGCTTTAAGTGTGTTTGGTGGCTCAGAACCATCAAAAAACGTTGAAATATAGTTCAAATTCAATAAAAATCGACAAAAATACAGTTTTTAGCTAAAATTTGATGGTTTCGTTGCACTTTCCGAGCCCGTATGGTATCTGATTGGCTTAAAAGTACAAGAAAACACTTCAAAAGTGACGTTTCTGAAGAATTTTAACAGTTTTCTTGTATCTACGAACGACAGAATGCATAAAATTGACCTAAACGTCTCCTTTTCCTATTCTGAGTCGATTCTGCATGCTTTAAGTGTGTTTGGTGGCTCAGAACCATCAAAAAACGTTGAAATATAGTTCAAATTCAATAAAAATCGACAAAAATACAGTATCTAGCTAAAATTTGATGGTTTCGTTGCACTTTCCGAGCCCGTAGGGTATCTGATTGGCTTAAAAGTACAAGAAAACACTTCAAAAGTGACGTTTCTGAAGAATTTTAACAGTTTTCTTGTATCTACGAACGCCAGAATGCATAAAATTGACCTAAACGTCTCCTTTTCCTATTCTGAGTCGATTCTGCATGCTTTAAGTGTGTTTGGTGGCTCAGAACCATCAAAAAACGTTGAAATATAGTTCAAATTCAATAAAAATCGACAAAAATACAGTTTCCAGCTAAAATTTGATGGTTTCGTTGCACTTTCCGAGCCCGTAGGGTATCTGATTGGCTTAAAAGTACAAGAAAACACTTCAAAAGTGACGTTTCTGAAGAATTTTAACAGTTTTCTTGTATCTACGAACGCCAGAATGCATAAAATTGACCTAAACGTCTCCTTTTCCTATTCTGAGTCGATTCTGCATGCTTTAAGTGTGTTTGGTGGCTCAGAACCATCAAAAAACGTTGAAATATAGTTCAAATTCAATAAAAATCGACAAAAATACAGTTTCTAGCTAAAATTTGATGGTTTCGTTGCACTTTCCGAGCCCGTAGGGTATCTGATTGGCTTAAAAGTACAAGAAAACACTTCAAAAGTGACGTTTCTGAAGAATTTTAACAGTTTTCTTGTATCTACGAACGCCAGAATGCATAAAATTGACCTAAACGTCTCCTTTTCCTATTCTGAGTCGATTCTGCATGCTTTAAGTGTGTTTGGTGGCTCAGAACCATCAAAAAACGTTGAAATATAGTTCAAATTCAATAAAAATCGACAAAAATACAGTTTCTAGCTAAAATTTGATGGTTTCGTTGCACTTTCCGAGCCCGTAGGGTATCTGATTGCCTTAAAAGTACAAGAAAACACTTCAAAAGTGACGTTTCTGAAGAATTTTAACAGTTTTCTTGTATCTACGAACGCCAGAATGCATAAAATTGACCTAAACGTCTCCTTTTCCTATTCTGAGTCGATTCTGCATGCTTTAAGTGTGTTTGGTGGCTCAGAACCATCAAAAAACGTTGAAATATAGTTCAAATTCAATAAAAATCGACAAAAATATAGTTTCTAGCTAAAATTTGATGGTTTCGTTGCACTTTCCGAGCCCGTAGGGTCTCTGATTGGCTTAAAAGTACAAGAAAACACTTCAAAAGTGACGTTTCTGAAGAATTTTAACAGTTTTCTTGTATCTACGAACGCCAGAATGCATAAAATTGACCTAAACGTCTCCTTTTCCTATTCTGAGTCGATTCTGCATGCTTTAAGTGTGTTTGGTGGCTCAGAACCATCAAAAAACGTTGAAATATAGTTCAAATTCAATAAAAATCGACAAAAATACAGTTTCTAGCTAAAATTTGATGGTTTCGTTGCACTTTCCGAGCCCGTTGGGTATCTGATTGGCTTAAAAGTACAAGAAAACACTTCAAAGGTGATGTTTCTGAAGAATTTTAACAGTTTTCTTGTATCTACGAACGCCAGAATGCATAAAATTGACCTAAACGTCTCCTTTTCCTATTCTGAGTCGATTCTGCATGCTTTAAGTGTGTTTGGTGGCTCAGAACCATCAAAAAACGTTGAAATATAGTTCAAATTCAATAAAAATCGACAAAAATACAGTTTCTAGCTAAAATTTGATGGTTTCGTTGCACTTTCCGAGCCCGTAGGGTATCTGATTGGCTTAAAAGTACAAGAAAACACTTCAAAAGTGACGTTTCTGAAGAATTTTAACAGTTTTCTTGTATCTACGAACGCCAGAATGCATAAAATTGACCTAAACGTCTCCTTTTCCTATTCTGAGTCGATTCTGCATGCTTTAAGTGTGTTTGGTGGCTCAGAACCATCAAAAAACGTTGAAATATAGTTCAAATTCAATAAAAATCGACAAAAATACAGTTTCTAGCTAAAATTTGATGGTTTCGTTGCACTTTCCGAGCCCGTAGGGTATCTGATTGGCTTAAAAGTACAAGAAAACACTTCAAAAGTGACGTTTCTGAAGAATTTTAACAGTTTTCTTGTATCTACGAACGCCAGAATGCATAAAATTGACCTAAATGTCTCCTTTTCCTATTCTGAGTCGATTCTGCATGCTTTAAGTGTGTTTGGTGGCTCAGAACCATCAAAAAACGTTGAAATATAGTTCAAATTCAATAAAAATCGACAAAAATACAGTTTCTAGCTAAAATTTGATGGTTTCGTTGCACTTTCCGAGCCCGTAGGGTATCTGATTGGCTTAAAAGTACAAGAAAACACTTCAAAAGTGACGTTTCTGAAGAATTTTAACAGTTTTCTTGTATCTACGAACGCCAGAATGCATAAAATTGACCTAAACGTCTCCTTTTCCTATTCTGAGTCGATTCTGCATGCTTTAAGTGTGTTTGGTGGCTCAGAACCATCAAAAAACGTTGAAATATAGTTCAAATTCAATAAAAATCGACAAAAATACAGTTTCTAGCTAAAATTTGATGGTTTCGTTGCACTTTCCGAGCCCGTAGGGTATCTGATTGGCTTAAAAGTACAAGAAAACACTTCAAAAGTGACGTTTCTGAAGAATTTTAACAGTTTTCTTGTATCTACGAACGCCAGAATGCATAAAATTGACCTAAACATCTCCTTTTCCTATTCTGAGTCGATTCTGCATGCTTTAAGTGTGTTTGGTGGCTCAGAACCATCAAAAAACGTTGAAATATAATTCAAATTCAATAAAAATCGACAAAAATACAGTTTCTAGCTAAAATTTGATGGTTTCGTTGCACTTTCCGAGCCCGTAGGGTATCTGATTGGCTTAAAAGTACAAGAAAACACTTCAAAAGTGACGTTTCTGAAGAATTTTAACAGTTTTCTTGTATCTACGAACGCCAGAATGCTTAAAATTGACCTAAACGTCTCCTTTTCCTATTCTGAGTCGATTCTGCATGCTTTAAGTGTGTTTGGTGGCTCAGAAGCATCAAAAAACGTTGAAATATAGTTCAAATTCCATAAAAATCGACAAAAATACAGTTTCTAGCTAAAATTTGACGGTTTCGTTGCACTTTCCGAGCCCGTAGGGTATCTGATTGGCTTAAAAGTACAAGAAAACACTTCAAAAGTGACGTTTCTGAAGAATTTTAACAGTTTTCTTGTATCTACGAACGCCAGAATGCATAAAATTGACCTAAACGTCTCCTTTTCCTATTCTGAGTCGATTCTGCATGCTTTAAGTGTGTTTGGTGGCTCAGAACCATCAAAAAACGTTGAAATATAGTTCAAATTCAATAAAAATCGACAAAAATACAGTTTCTAGCTAAAATTTGATGGTTTCGTTGCACTTTCCGAGCCCGTAGGGTATCTGATTGGCTTAAAAGTACAAGAAAACACTTCAAAAGTGACGTTTCTGAAGAATTTTAACAGTTTTCTTGTATCTACGAACGCCAGAATGCATAAAATTGACCTAAACGTCTCCTTTTCCTATTCTGAGTCGATTCTGCATGCTTTAAGTGTGTTTGGTGGCTCAGAACCATCAAAAAACGTTGAAATATAGTTCAAATTCAATAAAAATCGACAAAAATACAGTTTCTAGCTAAAATTTGATGGTTTCGTTGCACTTTCCGAGCCCGTAGGGTATCTGATTGGCTTAAAAGTACAAGAAAACACTTCAAAAGTGACGTTTCTGAAGAATTTTAACAGTTTTCTTGTATCTACGAACGCCAGAATGCATAAAATTGACCTAAACGTCTCCTTTTCCTATTCTGAGTCGATTCTGCATGCTTTAAGTGTGTTTGGTGGCTCAGAACCATCAAAAAACGTTGAAATATAGTTCAAATTCAATAAAAATCGACAAAAATACAGTTTCTAGCTAAAATTTGATGGTTTCGTTGCACTTTCCGAGCCCGTAGGGTATCTGATTGGCTTAAAAGTACAAGAAAACACTTCAAAAGTGACGTTTCTGAAGAATTTTAACAGTTTTCTTGTATCTACGAACGCCAGAATGCATAAAATTGACCTAAACATCTCCTTTTCCTATTCTGAGTCGATTCTGCATGCTTTAAGTGTGTTTGGTGGCTCAGAACCATCAAAAAACGTTGAAATATAATTCAAATTCAATAAAAATCGACAAAAATACAGTTTCTAGCTAAAATTTGATGGTTTCGTTGCACTTTCCGAGCCCGTAGGGTATCTGATTGGCTTAAAAGTACAAGAAAACACTTCAAAAGTGACGTTTCTGAAGAATTTTAACAGTTTTCTTGTATCTACGAACGCCAGAATGCTTAAAATTGACCTAAACGTCTCCTTTTCCTATTCTGAGTCGATTCTGCATGCTTTAAGTGTGTTTGGTGGCTCAGAAGCATCAAAAAACGTTGAAATATAGTTCAAATTCCATAAAAATCGACAAAAATACAGTTTCTAGCTAAAATTTGACGGTTTCGTTGCACTTTCCGAGCCCGTAGGGTATCTGATTGGCTTAAAAGTACAAGAAAACACTTCAAAAGTGACGTTTCTGAAGAATTTTAACAGTTTTCTTGTATCTACGAACGCCAGAATGCATAAAATTGACCTAAACGTCTCCTTTTCCTATTCTGAGTCGATTCTGCATGCTTTAAGTGTGTTTGGTGGCTCAGAACCATCAAAAAACGTTGAAATATAGTTCAAATTCAATAAAAATCGACAAAAATACAGTTTCTAGCTAAAATTTGATGGTTTCGTTGCACTTTCCGAGCCCGTAGGGTATCTGATTGGCTTAAAAGTACAAGAAAACACTTCAAAAGTGACGTTTCTGAAGAATTTTAACAGTTTTCTTGTATCTACGAACGCCAGAATGCATAAAATTGACCTAAACGTCTCCTTTTCCTATTCTGAGTCGATTCTGCATGCTTTAAGTGTGTTTGGTGGCTCAGAACCATCAAAAAACGTTGAAATATAGTTCAAATTCAATAAAAATCGACAAAAATACAGTTTCTAGCTAAAATTTGATGGTTTCGTTGCACTTTCCGAGCCCGTAGGGTATCTGATTGGCTTAAAAGTACAAGAAAACACTTCAAAAGTGACGTTTCTGAAGAATTTTAACAGTTTTCTTGTATCTACGAACGCCAGAATGCATAAAATTGACCTAAACGTCTCCTTTTCCTATTCTGAGTCGATTCTGCATGCTTTAAGTGTGTTTGGTGGCTCAGAACCATCAAAAAACGTTGAAATATAGTTCAAATTCAATAAAAATCGACAAAAATACAGTTTCTAGCTAAAATTTGACGGTTTCGTTGCACTTTCCGAGCCCGTAGGGTATCTGATTGGCTTAAAAGTACAAGAAAACACTTCAAAAGTGACGTTTCTGAAGAATTTTAACAGTTTTCTTGTATCTACGAACGCCAGAATGCATAAAATTGACCTAAACGTCTCCTTTTCATATTCTGAGTCGATTCTGCATGCCTTAAGTGTGTTTGGTGGCTCAGAACCATCAAAAAACGTTGAAATATAGTTCAAATTCAATAAAAATCGACAAAAATACAGTTTCTAGCTAAAATTTGATGGTTTCGTTGCACTTTCCGAGCCCGTTGGGTATCTGATTGGCTTAAAAGTACAAGAAAACACTTCAAAAGTGACGTTTCTGAAGAATTTTAACAGTTTTCTTGTATCTACGAACGCCAGAATGCATAAAATTGACCTAAACGTCTCCTTTTCCTATTCTGAGTCGATTCTGCATGCTTTAAGTGTGTTTGGTGGCTCAGAACCATCAAAAAACGTTGAAATATAGTTCAAATTCAATAAAAATCGACAAAAATACAGTTTCTAGCTAAAATTTGATGGTTTCGTTGCACTTTCCGAGCCCGTAGGGTATCTGATTGGCTTAAAAGTACAAGAAAACACTTCAAAAGTGACGTTTCTGAAGAATTTTAACAGTTTTCTTGTATCTACGAACGCCAGAATGCATAAAATTGACCTAAACGTCTCCTTTTCCTATTCTGAGTCGATTCTGCATGCTTTAAGTGTGTTTGGTGGCTCAGAACCATCAAAAAACGTTGAAATATAGTTCAAATTCAATAAAAATCGACAAAAATACAGTTTCTAGCTAAAATTTGATGGTTTCGTTGCACTTTCCAAGCCCGTAGGGTATCTGATTGGCTTAAAAGTACAAGAAAACACTTCAAAAGTGACGTTTCTGAAGAATTTTAACAGTTTTCTTGTATCTACGAACGCCAGAATGCATAAAATTGACCTAAACGTCTCCTTTTCCTATTCCGAGTCGATTCTGCATGCTTTAAGTGTGTTTGGTGGCTCAGAACCATCAAAAAACGTTGAAATATAGTTCAAATTCAATAAAAATCGACAAAAATACAGTTTCTAGCTAAAATTTGATGGTTTCGTTGCACTTTCCGAGCCCGTAGGGTATCTGATTGGCTTAAAAGTACAAGAAAACACTTCAAAAGTGACGTTTCTGAAGAATTTTAACAGTTTTCTTGTATCTACGAACGCCAGAATGCATAAAATTGACCTAAACGTCTCCTTTTCCTATTCTGAGTCGATTCTGCATGCTTTAAGTGTGTTTGGTGGCTCAGAACCATCAAAAAACGTTTGAAATATAGTTCAAATTCAATAAAAATCGACAAAAATACAGTTTCTAGCTAAAATTTGATGGTTTCGTTGCACTTTCCGAGCCCGTAGGGTATCTGATTGGCTTAAAAGTACAAGAAAACACTTCAAAAGTGACGTTTCTGAAGAATTTTAACAGTTTTCTTGTATCTACGAACGCCAGAATGCATAAAATTGACCTAAACGTCTCCTTTTCCTATTCTGAGTCGATTCTGCATGCTTTAAGTGTGTTTGGTGGCTCAGAACCATCAAAAAACGTTGAAATATAGTTCAAATTCAATAAAAATCGACAAAAATACAGTTTCTAGCTAAAATTTGATGGTTTCGTTGCACTTTCCGAGCCCGCAGGGTATCTGATTGGCTTAAAAGTACAAGAAAACCTTTCAAAAGTGACGTTTCTGAAGAATTTTAACAGTTTTCTTGTATCTACGAACGCCAGAATGCATAAAATTGACCTAAACGTCTCCTTTTCCTATTCTGAGTCGATTCTGCATGCTTTAAGTGTGTTTGGTGGCTCAGAACCATCAAAAAACGTTGAAATATAGTTCAAATTCAATAAAAATCGACAAAAATACAGTTTCTAGCTAAAATTTGATGGTTTCGTTGCACTTTCCGAGCCCGTAGGGTATCTGATTGGCTTAAAAGTACAAGAAAACACTTCAAAAGTGACGTTTCTGAAGAATTTTAACAGTTTTCTTGTATCTACGAACGCCAGAATGCATAAAATTGACCTAAACGTCTCCTTTTCCTATTCTGAGTCGATTCTGCATGCTTTAAGTGTGTTTGGTGGCTCAGAACCATCAAAAAACGTTGAAATATAGTTCAAATTCAATAAAAATCGACAAAAATACAGTTTCTAGCTAAAATTTGATGGTTTCGTTGCACTTTCCGAGCCCGTAGGGTATCTGATTGGCTTAAAAGTACAAGAAAACACTTCAAAAGTGACGTTTCTGAAGAATTTTAACAGTTTTCTTGTATCTACGAACGCCAGAATGCATAAAATTGACCTAAACGTCTCCTTTTCCTATTCTGAGTCGATTCTGCATGCTTTAAGTGTGTTTGGTGGCTCAGAACCATCAAAAAACGTTGAAATATAGTTCAAATTCAATAAAAATCGACAAAAATACAGTTTCTAGCTAAAATTTGATGGTTTCGTTGCACTTTCCGAGCCCGTAGGGTATCTGATTGGCTTAAAAGTACAAGAAAACACTTCAAAAGTGACGTTTCTGAAGAATTTTAACAGTTTTCTTGTATCTACGAACGCCAGAATGCATAAAATTGACCTAAACGTCTCCTTTTCCTATTCTGAGTCGATTCTGCATGCTTTAAGTGTGTTTGGTGGCTCAGAACCATCAAAAAACGTTGAAATATAGTTCAAATTCAATAAAAATCGACAAAAATACAGTTTCTAGCTAAAATTTGATGGTTTCGTTGCATTTCCGAGCCCGTAGGGCATCTGATTGGCTTAAAAGTACAAGAAAACACTTCAAAAGTGACGTTTCTGAAGAATTTTAACAGTTTTCTTGTATCTACGAACGCCAGAATGCATAAAATTGACCTAAACGTCTCCTTTTCCTATTCTGAGTCGATTCTGCATGCTTTAAGTGTGTTTGGTGGCTCAGAACCATCAAAAAACGTTGAAATATAGTTCAAATTCAATAAAAATCGACAAAAATACAGTTTCTAGCTAAAATTTGATGGTTTCGTTGCACTTTCCGAGCCCGTAGGGTATCTGATTGGCTTAAAAGTACAAGAAAACACTTCAAAAGTGACGTTTCTGAAGAATTTTAACAGTTTTCTTGTATCTACGAACGCCAGAATGCATAAAATTGACCTAAACGTCTCCTTTTCCTATTCTGAGTCGATTCTGCATCCTTTAAGTGTGTTTGGTGGCTCAGAACCATCAAAAAACGTTGAAATATAGTTCAAATTCAATAAAAATCGACAAAAATACAGTTTCTAGCTAAAATTTGATGGTTTCGTTGCACTTTCCGAGCCCGTAGGGTATCTGATTGGCTTAAAAGTACAAGAAAACACTTCAAAAGTGACGTTTCTGAAGAATTTTAACAGTTTTCTTGTATCTACGAACGCCAGAATGCATAAAATTGACCTAAACGTCTCCTTTTCCTATTCTGAGTCGATTCTGCATGCTTTAAGTGTGTTTGGTGGCTCAGAACCATCAAAAAACGTTGAAATATAGTTCAAATTCAATAAAAATCGACAAAAATACAGTTTCTAGCTAAAATTTGATGGTTTCGTTGCACTTTCCGAGCCCGTAGGGTATCTGATTGGCTTAAAAGTACAAGAAAACACTTCAAAAGTGACGTTTCTGAAGAATTTTAACAGTTTTCTTGTATCTACGAACGCCAGAATGCATAAAATTGACCTAAACGTCTCCTTTTCCTATTCTGAGTCGATTCTGCATGCTTTAAGTGTGTTTGGTGGCTCAGAACCATCAAAAAACGTTGAAATATAGTTCAAATTCAATAAAAATCGACAAAAATACAGTTTCTAGCTAAAATTTGATGGTTTCGTTGCACTTTCCGAGCCCGTAGGGTATCTGATTGGCTTAAAAGTACAAGAAAACACTTCAAAAGTGACGTTTCTGAAGAATTTTAACAGTTTTCTTGTATCTACGAACGCCAGAATGCATAAAATTGACCTAAACGTCTCCTTTTCCTATTCTGAGTCGATTCTGCATGCTTTAAGTGTGTTTGGTGGCTCAGAACCATCAAAAAACGTTGAAATATAGTTCAAATTCAATAAAAATCGACAAAAATACAGTTTCTAGCTAAAATTTGATGGTTTCGTTGCACTTTCCGAGCCCGTCGGGTATCTGATTGGCTTAAAAGTACAAGAAAACACTTCAAAAGTGACGTTTCTGAAGAATTTTAACAGTTTTCTTGTATCTACGAACGCCAGAATGCATAAAATTGACCTAAACGTCTCCTTTTCCTATTCTGAGTCGATTCTGCATGCTTTAAGTGTGTTTGGTGGCTCAGAACCATCAAAAAACGTTGAAATATAGTTCAAATTCAATAAAAATCGACAAAAATACAGTTTCTAGCTAAAATTTGATGGTTTCGTTGCACTTTCCGAGCCCGTAGGGTATCTGATTGGCTTAAAAGTACAAGAAAACACTTCGAAAGTGACGTTTCTGAAGAATTTTAACAGTTTTCTTGTATCTACGAACGCCAGAATGCATAAAATTGACCTAAACGTCTCCTTTTCCTATTCTGAGTCGATTCTGCATGCTTTAAGTGTGTTTGGTGGCTCAGAACCATCAAAAAACGTTGAAATATAGTTCAAATTCAATAAAAATCGACAAAAATACAGTTTCTAGCTAAAATTTGATGGTTTCGTTGCACTTTCCGAGCCCGTAGGGTATCTGATTGGCTTAAAAGTACAAGAAAACACTTCAAAAGTGACGTTTCTGAAGAATTTTAACAGTTTTCTTGTATCTACGAACGCCAGAATGCATAAAATTGACCTAAACGTCTCCTTTTCCTATTCTGAGTCGATTCTGCATGCTTTAAGTGTGTTTGGTGGCTCAGAACCATCAAAAAACGTTGAAATATAGTTCAAATTCAATAAAAATCGACAAAAATACAGTTTCTAGCTAAAATTTGATGGTTTCGTTGCACTTTCCGAGCCCGTGGGGTATCTGATTGGCTTAAAAGTACAAGAAAACACTTCAAAAGTGACGTTTCTGAAGAATTTTAACAGTTTTCTTGTATCTACGAACGCCAGAATGCATAAAATCGACCTAAACGTCTCCTTTTCCTATTCTGAGTCGATTCTGCATGCTTTAAGTGTGTTTGGTGGCTCAGAACCATCAAAAAACGTTGAAATATAGTTCAAATTCAATAAAAATCGACAAAAATACAGTTTCTAGCTAAAATTTGATGGTTTCGTTGCACTTTCCGAGCCCGTAGGGTATCTGATTGGCTTAAAAGTACAAGAAAACACTTCAAAAGTGACGTTTCTGAAGAATTTTAACAGTTTTCTTGTATCTACGAACGCCAGAATGCATAAAATTGACCTAAACGTCTCCTTTTCCTATTCTGAGTCGATTCTGCATGCTTTAAGTGTGTTTGGTGACTCAGAACCATCAAAAAACGTTGAAATATAGTTCAAATTCAATAAAAATCGACAAAAATACAGTTTCTAGCTAAAATTTGATGGTTTCGTTGCACTTTCCGAGCCCGTAGGGTATCTGATTGGCTTAAAAGTACAAGAAAACACTTCAAAAGTGACGTTTCTGAAGAATTTTAACAGTTTTCTTGTATCTACGAACGCCAGAATGCATAAAATTGACCTAAACGTCTCCTTTTCCTATTCTGAGTCGATTCTGCATCCTTTAAGTGTGTTTGGTGGCTCAGAACCATCAAAAAACGTTGAAATATAGTTCAAATTCAATAAAAATCGACAAAAATACAGTTTCTAGCTAAAATTTGATGGTTTCGTTGCACTTTCCGAGCCCGTAGGGTATCTGATTGGCTTAAAAGTACAAGAAAACACTTCAAAAGTGACGTTTCTGAAGAATTTTAACAGTTTTCTTGTATCTACGAACGCCAGAATGCATAAAATTGACCTAAACGTCTCCTTTTCCTATTCTGAGTCGATTCTGCATGCTTTAAGTGTGTTTGGTGGCTCAGAACCATCAAAAAACGTTGAAATATAGTTCAAATTCAATAAAAATCGACAAAAATACAGTTTCTAGCTAAAATTTGATGGTTTCGTTGCACTTTCCGAGCCCGTAGGGTATCTGATTGGCTTAAAAGTACAAGAAAACACTTCAAAAGTGACGTTTCTGAAGAATTTTAACAGTTTTCTTGTATCTACGAACGCCAGAATGCATAAAATTGACCTAAACGTCTCCTTTTCCTATTCTGAGTCGATTCTGCATGCTTTAAGTGTGTTTGGTGGCTCAGAACCATCAAAAAACGTTGAAATATAGTTCAAATTCAATAAAAATCGACAAAAATACAGTTTCTAGCTAAAATTTGATGGTTTCGTTGCACTTTCCGAGCCCGTAGGGTATCTGATTGGCTTAAAAGTACAAGAAAACACTTCAAAAGTGACGTTTCTGAAGAATTTTAACAGTTTTCTTGTATCTACGAACGCCAGAATGCATAAAATTGACCTAAACGTCTCCTTTTCCTATTCTGAGTCGATTCTGCATGCTTTAAGTGTGTTTGGTGGCTCAGAACCATCAAAAAACGTTGAAATATAGTTCAAATTCAATACAAATCGACAAAAATACAGTTTCTAGCTAAAATTTGATGGTTTCGTTGCACTTTCCGAGCCCGTAGGGTATCTGATTGGCTTAAAAGTACAAGAAAACACTTCAAAAGTGACGTTTCTGAAGAATTTTAACAGTTTTCTTGTATCTACGAACGCCAGAATGCATAAAATTGACCTAAACGTCTCCTTTTCCTATTCTGAGTCGATTCTGCATGCTTTAAGTGTGTTTGGTGGCTCAGAACCTTCAAAAAACGTTGAAATATAGTTCAAATTCAATAAAAATCGACAAAAATACAGTTTCTAGCTAAAATTTGATGGTTTCGTTGCACTTTCCGAGCCCGTAGGGTATCTGATTGGCTTAAAAGTACAAGAAAACACTTCAAAAGTGACGTTTCTGAAGAATTTTAACAGTTTTCTTGTATCTACGAACGCCAGAATGCATAAAATTGACCTAAACGTCTCCTTTTCCTATTCTTAGTCGATTCTGCATGCTTTAAGTGTGTTTGGTGGCTCAGAACCATCAAAAACGTTGAAATATAGTTCAAATTCAATAAAAATCGACAAAAATACAGTTTCTAGCTAAAATTTGATGGTTTCGTTGCACTTTCCGAGCCCGTAGGGTATCTGATTGGCTTAAAAGTACAAGAAAACACTTCAAAAGTGACGTTTCTGAAGAATTTTAACAGTTTTCTTGTATCTACGAACGCCAGAATGCATAAATTTGACCTAAACGTCTCCTTTTCCTATTCTGAGTCGATTCTGCATGCTTTAAGTGTGTTTGGTGGCTCAGAACCATCAAAAAACGTTGAAATATAGTTCAAATTCAATAAAAATCGACAAAAATACAGTTTCTAGCTAAAATTTGATGGTTTCGTTGCACTTTCCGAGCCCGTAGGGTATCTGATTGGCTTAAAAGTACAAGAAAACACTTCAAAAGTGACGTTTCTGAAGAATTTTAACAGTTTTCTTGTATCTACGAACGCCAGAATGCATAAAATTGACCTAAACGTCTCCTTTTCCTATTCTGAGTCGATTCTGCATGCTTTAAGTGTGTTTGGTGGCTCAGAACCATCAAAAAACGTTGAAATATAGTTCAAATTCAATAAAAATCGACAAAAATACAGTTTCTAGCTAAAATTCGATGGTTTCGTTGCACTTTCCGAGCCCGTAGGGTATCTGATTGGCTTAAAAGTACAAGAAAACACTTCAAAAGTGACGTTTCTGAAGAATTTTAACAGTTTTCTTGTATCTACGAACGCCAGAATGCATAAAATTGACCTAAACGTCTCCTTTTCCTATTCTGAGTCGATTCTGCATGCTTTAAGTGTGTTTGGTGGCTCAGAACCATCAAAAAACGTTGAAATATAGTTCAAATTCAATAAAAATCGACAAAAATACAGTTTCTAGCTAAAATTTGATGGTTTCGTTGCACTTTCCGAGCCCGTAGGGTATCTGATTGGCTTAAAAGTACAAACAAAACACTTCAAAAGTGACGTTTCTGAAGAATTTTAACAGTTTTCTTGTATCTACGAACGCCAGAATGCATAAAATTGACCTAAACGTCTCGTTTTCCTATTCTGAGTCGATTCTGCATGCTTTAAGTGTGTTTGGTGGCTCAGAACCATCAAAAAACGTTGAAATATAGTTCAAATTCAATAAAAATCGACAAAAATACAGTTTCTAGCTAAAATTTGATGGTTTCGTTGCACTTTCCGAGCCCGTAGGGTATCTGATTGGCTTAAAAGTACAAGAAAACACTTCAAAAGTGACGTTTCTGAAGAATTTTAACAGTTTTCTTGTATCTACGAACGCCAGAATGCATAAAATTGACCTAAACGTCTCCTTTTCCTATTCTGAGTCGATTCTGCATGCTTTAAGTGTGTTTGGTGGCTCAGAACCATCAGAAAACGTTGAAATATAGTTCAAATTCAATAAAAATCGACAAAAATACAGTTTCTAGCTAAAATTTGATGGTTTCGTTGCACTTTCCGAGCCCGTAGGGTATCTGATTGGCTTAAAAGTACAAGAAAACACTTCAAAAGTGACGTTTCTGAAGAATTTTAACAGTTTTCTTGTATCTACGAACGCCAGAATGCATAAAATTGACCTAAACGTCTCCTTTTCCTATTCTGAGTCGATTCTGCATGCTTTAAGTGTGTTTGGTGGCTCAGAACCATCAAAAAACGTTGAAATATAGTTCAAATTCAATAAAAATCGACAAAAATACAGTTTCTAGCTAAAATTTGATGGTTTCGTTGCACTTTCCGAGCCCGTAGGGTATCTGATTGGCTTAAAAGTACAAGAAAACACTTCAAAAGTGACGTTTCTGAAGAATTTTAACAGTTTTCTTGTATCTACGAACGCCAGAATGCATAAAATTGACCTAAACGTCTCCTTTTCCTATTCTGAGTCGATTCTGCATGCTTTAAGTGTGTTTGGTGGCTCAGAACCATCAAAAAACGTTGAAATATAGTTCAAATTCAATAAAAATCGGCAAAAATACAGTTTCTAGCTAAAATTTGATGGTTTCGTTGCACTTTCCGAGCCCGTAGGGTATCTGATTGGCTTAAAAGTACAAGAAAAGATTTCAAAAGTGACGTTTCTGAAGAATTTTAACAGTTTTCTTGTATCTACGAACGCCAGAATGCATAAAATTGACCTAAACGTCTCCTTTTCCTATTCTGAGTCGATTCTGCATGCTTTAAGTGTGTTTGGTGGCTCAGAACCATCAAAAAACGTTGAAATATAGTTCAAATTCAATAAAAATCGACAAAAATACAGTTTCTAGCTAAAATTTGATGGTTTCGTTGCACTTTCCGAGCCCGTAGGGTATCTGATTGGCTTAAAAGTACAAGAAAACACTTCAAAAGTGACGTTTCTGAAGAATTTTAACAGTTTTCTTGTATCTACGAACGCCAGAATGCATAAAATTGACCTAAACGTCTCCTTTTCCTATTCTGAATCGATTCTGCATGCTTTAAGTGTGTTTGGTGGCTCAGAACCATCAAAAAACTTTGAAATATAGTTCAAATTCAATAAAAATCGACAAAAATACAGTTTCTAGCTAAAATTTGATGGTTTCGTTGCACTTTCCGAGCCCGTAGGGTATCTGATTGGCTTAAAAGTACAAGAAAACACTTCAAAAGTGACGTTTCTGAAGAATTTTAACAGTTTTCTTGTATCTACGAACGCCAGAATGCATAAAATTGACCTAAACGTCTCCTTTTCCTATTCTGAGTCGATTCTGCATGCTTTAAGTGTGTTTGGTGGCTCAGAACCATCAAAAAACGTTGAAATATAGTTCAAATTCAATAAAAATCGACAAAAATACAGTTTCTAGCTAAAATTTGATGGTTTCGTTGCACTTTCCGAGCCCGTAGGGTATCTGATTGGCTTAAAAGTACAAGAAAACACTTCAAAAGTGACGTTTCTGAAGAATTTTAACAGTTTTCTTGTATCGACGAACGCCAGAATGCATAAAATTGACCTAAACGTCTCCTTTTCCTATTCTGAGTCGATTCTGCATGCTTTAAGTGTGTTTGGTGGCTCAGAACCATCAAAAAACGTTGAAATATAGTTCAAATTCAATAAAAATCGACAAAAATACAGTTTCTAGCTAAAATTTGATGGTTTCGTTGCACTTTCCGAGCCCGTAGGGTATCTGATTGGCTTAAAAGTACAAGAAAACACTTCAAAAGTGACGTTTCTGAAGAATTTTAACAGTTTTCTTGTATCTACGAACGCCAGAATGCATAAAATTGACCTAAACGTCTCCTTTTCCTATTCTGAGTCGATTCTGCATGCTTTAAGTGTGTTTGGTGGCTCAGAACCATCAAAAAACGTTGAAATATAGTTCAAATTCAATAAAAATCGACAAAAATACAGTTTCTAGCTAAAATTTGATGGTTTCGTTGCACTTTCCGAGCCCGTAGGGTATCTGATTGGCTTAAAAGTACAAGAAAACACTTCAAAAGTGACGTTTCTGAAGAATTTTAACAGTTTTCTTGTATCTACGAACGCCAGAATGCATAAAATTGACCTAAACGTCTCCTTTTCCTATTCTGAGTCGATTCTGCATGCTTTAAGTGTGTTTGGTGGCTCAGAACCATCAAAAAACGTTGAAATATAGTTCAAATTCAATAAAAATCGACAAAAATACAGCTTCTAGCTAAAATTTGATGGTTTCGTTGCACTTTCCGAGCCCGTAGGGTATCTGATTGGCTTAAAAGTACAAGAAAACACTTCAAAAGTGACGTTTCTGAAGAATTTTAACAGTTTTCTTGTATCAACGAACGCCAGAATGCATAAAATTGACCTAAACGTCTCCTTTTCCTATTCTGAGTCGATTCTGCATGCTTTAAGTGTGTTTGGTGGCTCAGAACCATCAAAAAACCTTGAAATATAGTTCAAATTCAATAAAAATCGACAAAAATACAGTTTCTAGCTAAAATTTGATGGTTTCGTTGCACTTTCCGAGCCCGTAGGGTATCTGATTGGCTAAAAGTACAAGAAAACACTTCAAAAGTGACGTTTCTGAAGAATTTTAACAGTTTTCTTGTATCTACGAACGCCAGAATGCATAAAATTGACCTAAACGTCTCCTTTTCCTATTCCGAGTCGATTCTGCATGCTTTAAGTGTGTTTGGTGGCTCAGAACCATCAAAAAACGTTGAAATATAGTTCAAATTCAATAAAAATCGACAAAAATACAGTTTCTAGCTAAAATTTGATGGTTTCGTTGCACTTTCCGAGCCCGTAGGGTATCTGATTGGCTTAAAAGTACAAGAAAACACTTCAAAAGTGACGTTTCTGAAGAATTTTAACAGTTTTCTTGTATCTACGAACGCCAGAATGCATAAAATTGACCTAAACGTCTCCTTTTCCTATTCTGAGTCGATTCTGCATGCTTTAAGTGTGTTTGGTGGCTCAGAACCATCAAAAAACGTTGAAATATAGTTCAAATTCAATAAAAATCGACAAAAATACAGTTTCTAGCTAAAATTTGATGGTTTCGTTGCACTTTCCGAGCCCGTAGGGTATCTGATTGGCTTAAAAGTACAAGAAAACACTTCAAAAGTGACGTTTCTGAAGAATTTTACAGTTTTCTTGTATCTACGAACGCCAGAATGCATAAAATTGACCTAAACGTCTCCTTTTCCTATTCTGAGTCGATTCTGCATGCTTTAAGTGTGTTTGGTGGCTCAGAACCATCAAAAAACGTTGAAATATAGTTCAAATTCAATAAAAATCGACAAAAATACAGTTTCTAGCTAAAATTTGATGGTTTCGTTGCACTTTCCGAGCCCGTAGGGTATCTGATTGGCTTAAAAGTACAAGAAAACACTTCAAAAGTGACGTTTCTGAAGAATTTTAACAGTTTTCTTGTATCTACGAACGCCAGAATGCATAAAATTGACCTAAACCTCTCCTTTTCCTATTCTGAGTCGATTCTGCATGCTTTAAGTGTGTTTGGTGGCTCAGAACCATCAAAAAACGTTGAAATATAGTTCAAATTCAATAAAAATCGACAAAAATACAGTTTCTAGCTAAAATTTGATGGTTTCGTTGCACTTTCCGAGCCCGTAGGGTATCTGATTGGCTTAAAAGTACAAGAAAACACTTCAAAAGTGACGTTTCTGAAGAATTTTAACAGTTTTCTTGTATCTACGAACGCCAGAATGCATAAAATTGACCTAAACGTCTCCTTTTCCTATTCTGAGTCGATTCTGCATGCTTTAAGTGTGTTTGGTGGCTCAGAACCATCAAAAAACGTTGAAATATAGTTCAAATTCAATAAAAATCGACAAAAATACAGTTTCTAGCTAAAATTTGATGGTTTCGTTGCACTTTCCGAGCCCGTAGGGTATCTGATTGGCTTAAAAGTACAAGAAAACACTTCAAAAGTGACGTTTCTGAAGAATTTTAACAGTTTTCTTGTATCTACGAACGCCAGAATGCATAAAATTGACCTAAACGTCTCCTTTTCCTATTCTGAGTCGATTCTGCATGCTTTAAGTGTGTTTGGTGGCTCAGAACCATCAAAAAACGTTGAAATATAGTTCAAATTCAATAAAAATCGACAAAAATACAGTTTCTAGCTAAAATTTGATGGTTTCGTTGCACTTTCCGAGCCCGTAGGGTATCTGATTGGCTTAAAAGTACAAGAAAACACTTCAAAAGTGACGTTTCTGAAGAATTTTAACAGTTTTCTTGTATCTACGAACGCCAGAATGCATAAAATTGACCTAAACGTCTCCTTTTCCTATTCTGAGTCGATTCTGCATGCTTTAAGTGTGTTTGGTGGCTCAGAACCATCAAAAAACGTTGGAATATAGTTCAAATTCAATAAAAATCGACAAAAATACAGTTTCTAGCTAAAATTTCATGGTTTCGTTGCACTTTCCGAGCCCGTAGGGTATCTGATTGGCTTAAAAGTACAAGAAAACATTTCAAAAGTGACGTTTCTGAAGAATTTTAACAGTTTTCTTGTATCTACGAACGCCAGAATGCATAAAATTGACCTAAACGTCTCCTTTTCCTATTCTGAGTCGATTCTGCATGCTTTAAGTGTGTTTGGTGGCTCAGAACCATCAAAAAACGTTGAAATATAGTTCAAATTCAATAAAAATCGACAAAAATACAGTTTCTAGCTAAAATTTGATGGTTTCGTTGCACTTTCCGAGCCCGTAGGGTATCTGATTGGCTTAAAAGTACAAGAAAACACTTCAAAAGTGACGTTTCTGAAGAATTTTAACAGTTTTCTTGTATCTACGAACGCCAGAATGCATAAAATTGACCTAAACGTCTCCTTTTCCTATTCTGAGTCGATTCTGCATGCTTTAAGTGTGTTTGGTGGCTCAGAACCATCAAAAAACGTTGAAATATAGTTCAAATTCAATAAAAATCGACAAAAATACAGTTTCTAGCTAAAATTTGATGGTTTCGTTGCACTTTCCGAGCCCGTAGGGTATCTGATTGGCTTAAAAGTACAAGAAAACACTTCAAAAGTGACGTTTCTGAAGAATTTTAACAGTTTTCTTGTATCTACGAACGCCAGAATGCATAAAATTGACCTAAACGTCTCCTTTTCCTATTCTGAGTCGATTCTGCATGCTTTAAGTGTGTTTGGTGGCTCAGAACCATCAAAAAACGTTGAAATATAGTTCAAATTCAATAAAAATCGACAAAAATACAGTTTCTAGCTAAAATTTGATGGTTTCGTTGCACTTTCCGAGCCCGTAGGGTATCTGATTGGCTTAAAAGTACAAGAAAACACTTCAAAAGTGACGTTTCTGAAGAATTTTAACAGTTTTCTTGTATCTACGAACGCCAGAATGCATAAAATTGACCTAAACGTCTCCTTTTCCTATTCTGAGTCGATTCTGCATGCTTTAAGTGTGTTTGGTGGCTCAGAACCATCAAAAAACGTTGAAATATAGTTCAAATTCAATAAAAATCGACAAAAATACAGTTTCTAGCTAAAATTTGATGGTTTCGTTGCACTTTCCGAGCCCGTAGGGTATCTGATTGGCTTAAAAGTACAAGAAAACACTTCAAAAGTGACGTTTCTGAAGAATTTTAACAGTTTTCTTGTATCTACGAACGCCAGAATGCATAAAATTGACCTAAACGTCTCCTTTTCCTATTCTGAGTCGATTCTGCATGCTTTAAGTGTGTTTGGTGGCTCAGAACCATCAAAAAACGTTGAAATATAGTTCAAATTCAATAAAAATCGACAAAAATACAGTTTCTAGCTAAAATTTGATGGTTTCGTTGCACTTTCCGAGCCCGTAGGGTATCTGATTGGCTTAAAAGTACAAGAAAACACTTCAAAAGTGACGTTTCTGAAGAATTTTAACAGTTTTCTTGTATCTACGAACGCCAGAATGCATAAAATTGACCTAAACTTCTCCTTTTCCTATTCTGAGTCGATTCTGCATGCTTTAAGTGTGTTTGGTGGCTCAGAACTATCAAAAAACGTTGAAATATAGTTCAAATTCAATAAAAATCGACAAAAATACAGTTTCTAGCTAAAATTTGATGGTTTCGTTGCACTTTCCGAGCCCGTAGGGTATCTGATTGGCTTAAAAGTACAAGAAAACACTTCAAAAGTGACGTTTCTGAAGAATTTTAACAGTTTTCTTGTATCTACGAACGCCAGAATGCATAAAATTGACCTAAACGTCTCCTTTTCCTATTCTGAGTCGATTCTGCATGCTTTAAGTGTGTTTGGTGGCTCAGAACCATCAAAAAACGTTGAAATATAGTTCAAATTCAATAAAAATCGACAAAAATACAATTTCTAGCTAAAATTTGATGGTTTCGTTGCACTTTCCGAGCCCGTAGCGTATCTGATTGGCTTAAAAGTACAAGAAAACACTTCAAAAGTGACGTTTCTGAAGAGTTTTAACAGTTTTCTTGTATCTACGAACGCCAGAATGCATAAAATAGACCTAAACGTCTCCTTTTCCTATTCTGAGTCGATTCTGCATGCTTTAAGTGTGTTTGGTGGCTCAGAACCATCAAAAAACGTTGAAATATAGTTCAAATTCAATAAAAATCGACAAAAATACAGTTTCTAGCTAAAATTTGATGGTTTCGTTGCACTTTCCGAGCCCGTAGGGTATCTGATTGGCTTAAAAGTACAAGAAAACACTTCAAAAGTGACGTTTCTGAAGAATTTTAACAGTTTTCTTGTATCTACGAACGCCAGAATGCATAAAATTGACCTAAACGTCTCCTTTTCCTATTCTGAGTCGATTCTGCATGCTTTAAGTGTGTTTGGTGGCTCAGAACCATCAAAAAACGTTGAAATATAGTTCAAATTCAATAAAAATCGACAAAAATACAGTTTCTAGCTAAAATTTGATGGTTTCGTTGCACTTTCCGAGCCCGTAGGGTATCTGATTGGCTTAAAAGTACAAGAAAACACTTCAAAAGTGACGTTTCTGAAGAATTTTAACAGTTTTCTTGTATCTACGAACGCCAGAATGCATAAAATTGACCTAAACGTCTCCTTTTCCTATTCTGAGTCGATTCTGCATGCTTTAAGTGTGTTTGGTGGCTCAGAACCATCAAAAAACGTTGAAATATAGTTCAAATTCAATAAAAATCGACAAAAATACAGTTTCTAGCTAAAATTTGATGGTTTCGTTGCACTTTCCGAGCCCGTAGGGTATCTGATTGGCTTAAAAGTACAAGAAAACACTTCAAAAGTGACGTTTCTGAAGAATTTTAACAGTTTTCTTGTATCTACGAACGCCAGAATGCATAAAATTGACCTAAACGTCTCCTTTTCCTATTCTGAGTCGATTCTGCATGCTTTAAGTGTGTTTGGTGGCTCAGAACCATCAAAAAACGTTGAAATATAGTTCAAATTCATTAAAAATCGACAAAAATACAGTTTCTAGCTAAAATTTGATGGTTTCGTTGCACTTTCCGAGCCCGTAGGGTATCTGATTGGCTTAAAAGTACAAGAAAACACTTCAAAAGTGACGTTTCTGAAGAATTTTAACAGTTTTCTTGTATCTACGAACGCCAGAATGCATAAAATTGACCTAAACGTCTCCTTTTCTTATTCTGAGTCGATTCTGCATGCTTTAAGTGTGTTTGGTGGCTCAGAACCATCAAAAAACGTTGAAATATAGTTCAAATTCAATAAAAATCGACAAAAATACAGTTTCTAGCTAAAATTTGATGGTTTCGTTGCACTTTCCGAGCCCGTAGGGTATCGGATTGGCTTAAAAGTACAAGAAAACACTTCAAAAGTGACGTTTCTGAAGAATTTTAACAGTTTTCTTGTATCTACGAACGCCAGAATGCATAAAATTGACCTAAACGTCTCCTTTTCCAATTCTGAGTCGATTCTGCATGCTTTAAGTGTGTTTGGTGGCTCAGAACCATCAAAAAACGTTGAAATATAGTTCAAATTCAATAAAAATCGACAAAAATACAGTTTCTAGCTAAAATTTGATGGTTTCGTTGCAATTTCCGAGCCCGTAGGGTATCTGATTGGCTTAAAAGTACAAGAAAACACTTCAAAAGTGACGTTTCTGAAGAATTTTAACAGTTTTCTTGTATCTACGAACGCCAGAATGCATAAAATTGACCTAAACGTCTCCTTTTCCTATTCTGAGTCGATTCTGCATGCTTTAAGTGTGTTTGGTGGCTCAGAACCATCAAAAAACGTTGAAATATAGTTCAAATTCAATAAAAATCGACAAAAATACAGTTTCTAGCTAAAATTTGATGGTTTCGTTGCACTTTCCGAGCCCGTAGGGTATCTGATTGGCTTAAAAGTACAAGAAAACACTTCAAAAGTGACGTTTCTGAAGAATTTTAACAGTTTTCTTGTATCTACGAACGCCAGAATGCATAAAATTGACCTAAACGTCTCCTTTTCCTATTCTGAGTCGATTCTGCATGCTTTAAGTGTGTTTGGTGGCTCAGAACCATCAAAAAACGTTGAAATATAGTTCAAATTCAATAAAAATCGACAAAAATACAGTTTCTAGCTAAAATTTGATGGTTTCGTTGCACTTTCCGAGCCCGTAGGGTATCTGATTGGCTTAAAAGTACAAGAAAACACTTCAAAAGTGACGTTTCTGAAGAATTTTAACAGTTTTCTTGTATCTACGAACGCCAGAATGCATAAAATTGACCTAAACGTCTCCTTTTCCTATTCTGAGTCGATTCTGCATGCTTTAAGTGTGTTTGGTGGCTCAGAACCATCAAAAAACGTTGAAATATAGTTCAAATTCAATAAAAATCGACAAAAATACAGTTTCTAGCTAAAATTTGATGGTTTCGTTGCACTTTCCGAGCCCGTAGGGTATCTGATTGGCTTAAAAGTACAAGAAAACACTTCAAAAGTGACGTTTCTGAAGAATTTTAACAGTTTTCTTGTATCTACGAACGCCAGAATGCATAAAATTGACCTAAACGTCTCCTTTTCCTATTCTGAGTCGATTCTGCATGCTTTAAGTGTGTTTGGTGGCTCAGAACCATCAAAAAACGTTGAAATATAGTTCAAATTCAATAAAAATCGACAAAAATACAGTTTCTAGCTAAAATTTGATGGTTTCGTTGCACTTTCCGAGCCCGTAGGGTATCTGATTGGCTTAAAAGTACAAGAAAACACTTCAAAAGTGACGTTTCTGAAGAATTTTAACAGTTTTCTTGTATCTACGAACGCCAGAATGCATAAAATTGACCTAAACGTCTCCTTTTCCTATTCTGGGTCGATTCTGCATGCTTTAAGTGTGTTTGGTGGCTCAGAACCATCAAAAAACGTTGAAATATAGTTCAAATTCAATAAAAATCGACAAAAATACAGTTTCTAGCTAAAATTTGATGGTTTCGTTGCACTTTCCGAGCCCGTAGGGTATCTGATTGGCTTAAAAGTACAAGAAAACACTTCAAAAGTGACGTTTCTGAAGAATTTTAACAGTTTTCTTGTATCTACGAACGCCAGAATGCATAAAATTGACCTAAACGTCTCCTTTTCCTATTCTGAGTCGACTCTGCATGCTTTAAGTGTGTTTGGTGGCTCAGAACCATCAAAAAACGTTGAAATATAGTTCAAATTCAATAAAAATCGACAAAAATACAGTTTCTAGCTAAAATTTGATGGTTTCGTTGCACTTTCCGAGCCCGTAGGGTATCTGATTGGCTTAAAAGTACAAGAAAACACTTCAAAAGTGACGTTTCTGAAGAATTTTAACAGTTTTCTTGTATCTACGAACGCCAGAATGAATAAAATTGACCTAAACGTCTCCTTTTCCTATTCTGAGTCGATTCTGCATGCTTTAAGTGTGTTTGGTGGCTCAGAACCATCAAAAAACGTTGAAATATAGTTCAAATTCAATAAAAATCGACAAAAATACAGTTTCTAGCTAAAATTTGATGGTTTCGTTGCACTTTCCGAGCCCGTAGGGTATCTGATTGGCTTAAAAGTACAAGAAAACACTTCAAAAGTGACGTTTCTGAAGAATTTTAACAGTTTTCTTGTATCTACGAACGCCAGAATGCATAAAATTGACCTAAACGTCTCCTTTTCCTATTCTGAGTCGATTCTGCATGCTTTAAGTGTGTTTGGTGGCTCAGAACCATCAAAAAACGTTGAAATATAGTTCAAATTCAATAAAAATCGACAAAAATACAGTTTCTAGCTAAAATTTGATGGTTTCGTTGCACTTTCCGAGCCCGTAGGGTATCTGATTGGCTTAAAAGTACAAGAAAACACTTCAAAAGTGACGTTTCTGAAGAATTTTAACAGTTTTCTTGTATCTACGAACGCCAGAATGCATAAAATTGACCTAAACGTCTCCTTTTCCTATTCTGAGTCGATTCTGCATGCTTTAAGTGTGTTTGGTGGCTCAGAACCATCAAAAAACGTTGAAATATAGTTCAAATTCAATAAAAATCGACAAAAATACAGTTTCTAGCTAAAATTTGATGGTTTCGTTGCACTTTCCGAGCCCGTAGGGTATCTGATTGGCTTAAAAGTACAAGAAAACACTTCAAAAGTGACGTTTCTGAAGAATTTTAACAGTTTTCTTGTATCTACGAACGCCAGAATGCATAAAATTGACCTAAACGTCTCCTTTTCCTATTCTGAGTCGATTCTGCATGCTTTAAGTGTGTTTGGTGGCTCAGAACCATCAAAAAACGTTGAAATATAGTTCAAATTCAATAAAAATCGACAAAAATACAGTTTCTAGCTAAAATTTGATGGTTTCGTTGCACTTTCCGAGCCCGTAGGGTATCTGATTGGCTTAAAAGTACAAGAAAACACTTCAAAAGTGACGTTTCTGAAGAATTTTAACAGTTTTCTTGTATCTACGAACGCCAGAATGAATAAAATTGACCTAAACGTCTCCTTTTCCTATTCTGAGTCGATTCTGCATTCTTTAAGTGTGTTTGGTGGCTCAGAACCATCAAAAAACGTTGAAATATAGTTCAAATTCAATAAAAATCGACAAAAATACAGTTTCTAGCTAAAATTTGATGGTTTCGTTGCACTTTCCGAGCCCGTAGGGTATCT
Organism: Zophobas morio; assembly: GCF_036711695.1. Taxonomy (NCBI): domain Eukaryota; kingdom Metazoa; phylum Arthropoda; class Insecta; order Coleoptera; family Tenebrionidae; genus Zophobas; species Zophobas morio. The sequence goes on from NW_026972536.1 coordinate 25,889, forward strand.
GATTGGCTTAAAAGTACAAGAAAACACTTCAAAAGTGACGTTTCTGAAGAATTTTAACAGTTTTCTTGTATCTACGAACGCCAGAATGCATAAAATTGACCTAAACGTCTCCTTTTCCTATTCTGAGTCGATTCTGCATGCTTTAAGTGTGTTTGGTGGCTCAGAACCATCAAAAAACGTTGAAATATAGTTCAAATTCAATAAAAATCGACAAAAATACAGTTTCTAGCTAAAATTTGATGGTTTCGTTGCACTTTCCGAGCCCGTAGGGTATCTGATTGGCTTAAAAGTACAAGAAAACACTTCAAAAGTGACGTTTCTGAAGAATTTTAACAGTTTTCTTGTATCTACGAACGCCAGAATGCATAAAATTGACCTAAACGTCTCCTTTTCCTATTCTGAGTCGATTCTGCATGCTTTAAGTGTGTTTGGTGGCTCAGAACCATCAAAAAACGTTGAAATATAGTTCAAATTCAATAAAAATCGACAAAAATACAGTTTCTAGCTAAAATTTGATGGTTTCGTTGCACTTTCCGAGCCCGTAGGGTATCTGATTGGCTTAAAAGTACAAGAAAACACTTCAAAAGTGACGTTTCTGAAGAATTTTAACAGTTTTCTTGTATCAACGAACGCCAGAATGCATAAAATTGACCTAAACGTCTCCTTTTCCTATTCTGAGTCGATTCTGCATGCTTTAAGTGTGTTTGGTGGCTCAGAACCATCAAAAAACGTTGAAATATAGTTCAAATTCAATAAAAATCGACAAAAATACAGTTTCTAGCTAAAATTTGATGGTTTCGTTGCACTTTACGAGCCCGTAGGGTATCTGATTGGCTTAAAAGTACAAGAAAACACTTCAAAAGTGACGTTTCTGAAGAATTTTAACAGTTTTCTTGTATCTACGAACGCCAGAATGCATAAAATTGACCTAAACGTCTCCTTTTCCTATTCTGAGTCGATTCTGCATGCTTTAAGTGTGTTTGGTGGCTCAGAACCATCAAAAAACGTTGAAATATAGTTCAAATTCAATAAAAATCGACAAAAATACAGTTTCTAGCTAAAATTTGATGGTTTCGTTGCACTTTCCGAGCCCGTAGGGTATCTGATTGGCTTAAAAGTACAAGAAAACACTTGGAAAGTGACGTTTCTGAAGAATTTTAACAGTTTTCTTGTATCTACGAACGCCAGAATGCATAAAATTGACCTAAACGTCTCCTTTTCCTATTCTGAGTCGATTCTGCATGCTTTAAGTGTGTTTGGTGGCTCAGAACCATCAAAAAACGTTGAAATATAGTTCAAATTCAATAAAAATCGACAAAAATACAGTTTCTAGCTAAAATTTGATGGTTTCGTTGCACTTTCCGAGCCCGTAGGGTATCTGATTGGCTTAAAAGTACAAGAAAACACTTCAAAAGTGACGTTTCTGAAGAATTTTAACAGTTTTCTTGTATCCACGAACGCCAGAATGCATAAAATTGACCTAAACGTCTCCTTTTCCTATTCTGAGTCGATTCTGCATGCTTTAAGTGTGTTTGGTGGCTCAGAACCATCAAAAAACGTTGAAATATAGTTCAAATTCAATAAAAATCGACAAAAATACAGTTTCTAGCTAAAATTTGATGGTTTCGTTGCACTTTCCGAGCCCGTAGGGTATCTGATTGGCTTAAAAGTACAAGAAAACACTTCAAAAGTGACGTTTCTGAAGAATTTTAACAGTTTTCTTGTATCTACGAACGCCAGAATGCATAAAATTGACCTAAACGTCTCCTTTTCCTATTCTGAGTCGATTCTGCATGCTTTAAGTGTGTTTGGTGGCTCAGAACCATCAAAAAACGTTGAAATATAGTTCAAATTCAATAAAAATCGACAAAAATACAGTTTCTAGCTAAAATTTGATGGTTTCGTTGCACTTTCCGAGCCCGTAGGGTATCTGATTGGCTTAAAAGTACAAGAAAACACTTCAAAAGTGAAGTTTCTGAAGAATTTTAACAGTTTTCTTGTATCTACGAACGCCAGAATGCATAAAATTGACCTAAACGTCTCCTTTTCCTATTCTGAGTCGATTCTGCATGCTTTAAGTGTGTTTGGTGGCTCAGAACCATCAAAAAACGTTGAAATATAGTTCAAATTCAATAAAAATCGACAAAAATACAGTTTCTAGCTAAAATTTGATGGTTTCGTTGCACTTTCCGAGCCCGTAGGGTATCTGATTGGCTTAAAAGTACAAGAAAACACTTCAAAAGTGACGTTTCTGAAGAATTTTAACAGTTTTCTTGTATCTACGAACGCCAGAATGCATAAAATTGACCTAAACGTCTCCTTTTCCTATTCTGAGTCGATTCTGCATGCTTTAAGTGTGTTTGGTGGCTCAGAACCATCAAAAAACGTTGAAATATAGTTCAAATTCAATAAAAATCGACAAAAATACAGTTTCTAGCTAAAATTTGATGGTTTCGTTGCACTTTCCGAGCCCGTAGGGTATCTGATTGGCTTAAAAGTACAAGAAAACACTTCAAAAGTGACGTTTCTGAAGAATTTTAACAGTTTTCTTGTATCTACGAACGCCAGAATGCATAAAATTGACCTAAACTTCTCCTTTTCCTATTCTGAGTCGATTCTGCATGCTTTAAGTGTGTTTGGTGGCTCAGAACCATCAAAAAACGTTGAAATATAGTTCAAATTCAATAAAAATCGACAAAAATACAGTTTCTAGCTAAAATTTGATGGTTTCGTTGCACTTTCCGAGCCCGTAGGGTATCTGATTGGCTTAAAAGTACAAGAAAACACTTCAAAAGTGACGTTTCTGAAGAATTTTAACAGTTTTCTTGTATCTACGAACGCCAGAATGCATAAAATTGACCTAAACGTCTCCTTTTCCTATTCTGAGTTGATTCTGCATGCTTTAAGTGTGTTTGGTGGCTCAGAACCATCAAAAAACGTTGAAATATAGTTCAAATTCAATAAAAATCGACAAAAATACAGTTTCTAGCTAAAATTTGATGGTTTCGTTGCACTTTCCGAGCCCGCAGGGTATCTGATTGGCTTAAAAGTACAAGAAAACACTTCAAAAGTGACGTTTCTGAAGAATTTTAACAGTTTTCTTGTATCTACGAACGCCAGAATGCATAAAATTGACCTAAACGTCTCCTTTTCCTATTCTGAGTCGATTCTGCATGCTTTAAGTGTGTTTGGTGGCTCAGAACCATCAAAAAACGTTGAAATATAGTTCAAATTCAATAAAAATCGACAAAAATACAGTTTCTAGCTAAAATTTGATGGTTTCGTTGCACTTTCCGAGCCCGTAGGGTATCTGATTGGCTTAAAAGTACAAGAAAACACTTCAAAAGTGAAGTTTCTGAAGAATTTTAACAGTTTTCTTGTATCTACGAACGCCAGAATGCATAAAATTGACCTAAACGTCTCCTTTTCCTATTCTGAGTCGATTCTGCATGCTTTAAGTGTGTTTGGTGGCTCAGAACCATCAAAAAACGTTGAAATATAGTTCAAATTCAATAAAAATCGACAAAAATACAGTTTCTAGCTTAAATTTGATGGTTTCGTTGCACTTTCCGAGCCCGTAGGGTATCTGATTGGCTTAAAAGTACAAGAAAACACTTCAAAAGTGACGTTTCTGAAGAATTTTAACAGTTTTCTTGTATCTACGAACGCCAGAATGCATAAAATTGACCTAAACGTCTCCTTTTCCTATTCTGAGTCGATTCTGCATGCTTTAAGTGTGTTTGGTGGCTCAAAACCATCAAAAAACGTTGAAATATAGTTCAAATTCAATAAAAATCGACAAAAATACAGTTTCTAGCTAAAATTTGATGGTTTCGTTACACTTTCCGAGCCCGTAGGGTATCTGATTGGCTTAAAAGTACAAGAAAACACATCAAAAGTGACGTTTCTGAAGAATTTTAACAGTTTTCTTGTATCTACGAACGCCAGAATGCATAAAATTGACCTAAACTTCTCCTTTTCCTATTCTGAGTCGATTCTGCATGCTTTAAGTGTGTTTGGTGGCTCAGAACCATCAAAAAACGTTGAAATATAGTTCAAATTCAATAAAAATCGACAAAAATACAGTTTCTAGCTAAAATTTGATGGTTTCGTTGCACTTTCCGAGCCCGTAGGGTATCTGATTGGCTTAAAAGTACAAGAAAACACTTCAAAAGTGACGTTTCTGAAGAATTTTAACAGTTTTCTTGTATCTACGAACGCCAGAATGCATAAAATTGACCTAAACGTCTCCTTTTCCTATTCTGAGTTGATTCTGCATGCTTTAAGTGTGTTTGGTGGCTCAGAACCATCAAAAAACGTTGAAATATAGTTCAAATTCAATAAAAATCGACAAAAATACAGTTTCAAGCTAAAATTTGATGGTTTCGTTGCACTTTCCGAGCCCGCAGGGTATCTGATTGGCTTAAAAGTACAAGAAAACACTTCAAAAGTGACGTTTCTGAAGAATTTTAACAGTTTTCTTGTATCTACGAACGCCAGAATGCATAAAATTGACCTAAACGTCTCCTTTTCCTATTCTGAGTCGATTCTGCATGCTTTAAGTGTGTTTGGTGGCTCAGAACCATCAAAAAACGTTGAAATATAGTTCAAATTCAATAAAAATCGACAAAAATACAGTTTCTAGCTAAAATTTGATGGTTTCGTTGCACTTTCCGAGCCCGTAGGGTATCTGATTGGCTTAAAAGTACAAGAAAACACTTCAAAAGTGACCTTTCTGAAGAATTTTAACAGTTTTCTTGTATCTACGAACGCCAGAATGCATAAAATTGACCTAAACGTCTCCTTTTCCTATTCTGAGTCGATTCTGCATGCTTTAAGTGTGTTTGGTGGCTCAGAACCATCAAAAAACGTTGAAATATTGTTCAAATTCAATAAAAATCGACAAAAATACAGTTTCTAGCTAAAATTTGATGGTTTCGTTGCACTTTCCGAGCCCGTAGTGTATCTGATTGGCTTAAAAGTACAAGAAAACACTTCAAAAGTGACGTTTCTGAAGAATTTTAACAGTTTTCTTGTATCTACGAACGCCAGAATGCATAAAATTTACCTAAACGTCTCCTTTTCCTATTCTGAGTCGATTTTGCATGCTTTAAGTGTGTTTGGTGGCTCAGAACCTTCAAAAAACGTTGAAATATAGTTCAAATTCAATAAAAATCGACAAAAATACAGTTTCTAGCTAAAATTTGATGGTTTCGTTGCACTTTCCGAGCCCGTAGGGTATCTGATTGGCTTAAAAGTACAAGAAAACACTTCAAAAGTGACGTTTCTGAAGAATTTTAACAGTTTTCTTGTATCTACGAACGCCAGAATGCATAAAATTGACCTAAACGTCTCCTTTTCCTATTCTGAGTCGATTCTGCATGCTTTAAGTGTGTTTGGTGGCTCAGAACCATCAAAAAACGTTGAAATATAGTTCAAATTCAATAAAAATCGACAAAAATACAGTTTCTAGCTAAAATTTGATGGTTTCGTTGCACTTTCCGAGCCCGTAGGGTATCTGATTGGCCTAAAAGTACAAGAAAACAATTAAAAGTGACGTTTCTGAAGAATTTTAACAGTTTTCTTGTATCTACGAACGCCAGAATGCATAAAATTGACCTAAACGTCTCCTTTTCCTATTCTGAGTCGATTCTGCATGCTTTAAGTGTGTTTGGTGGCTCAGAACCATCAAAAAACGTTGAAATATAGTTCAAATGCAATAAAAATCGACAAAAATACAGTTTCTAGCTAAAATTTGATGGTTTCGTTGCACTTTCCGAGCCCGTAGGGTATCTGATTGGCTTAAAAGTACAAGAAAACACTTCAAAAGTGACGTTTCTGAAGAATTTTAACAGTTTTGTTGTATCTACGAACGCCAGAATGCATAAAATTGACCTAAACGTCTCCTTTTCCTATTCTGAGTCGATTCTGCATGCTTTAAGTGTGTTTGGTGGCTCAGAACCATCAAAAAACGTTGAAATATAGTTCAAATTCAATAAAAATCGACAAAAATACAGTTTCTAGCTAAAATTTGATGGTTTCGTTGCACTTTCCGAGCCCGTAGGGTATCTGATTGGCTTAAAAGTACAAGAAAACACTTCAAAAGTGACGTTTCTGAAGAATTTTAACAGTTTTCTTGTATCTACGAACGCCAGAATGCATAAAATTGACCTAAACGTCTCCTTTTCCTATTCTGAGTCGATTCTGCATGCTTTAAGTGTGTTTGGTGGCTCAGAACCATCAAAAAACGTTGAAATATTGTTCAAATTCAATAAAAATCGACAAAAATACAGTTTCTAGCTAAAATTTGATGGTTTCGTTGCACTTTCCGAGCCCGTAGTGTATCTGATTGGCTTAAAAGTACAAGAAAACACTTCAAAAGTGACGTTTCTGAAGAATTTTAACAGTTTTCTTGTATCTACGAACGCCAGAATGCATAAAATTGACCTAAACGTCTCCTTTTCCTATTCTGAGTCGATTCTGCATGCTTTAAGTGTGTTTGGTGGCTCAGAACCTTCAAAAAAACGTTGAAATATAGTTCAAATTCAATAAAAATCGACAAAAATACAGTTTCTAGCTAAAATTTGATGGTTTCGTTGCACTTTCCGAGCCCGCAGGGTATCTGATTGGCTTAAAAGTACAAGAAAACACTTCAAAAGTGACGTTTCTGAAGAATTTTAACAGTTTTCTTGTATCTACGAACGCCAGAATGCATAAAATTGACCTAAACGTCTCCTTTTCCTATTCTGGTCGATTCTGCATGCTTTAAGTGTGTTTGGTGGCTCAGAACCATCAAAAAACGTTGAAATATAGTTCAAATTCAATAAAAATCGACAAAAATACAGTTTCTAGCTAAAATTTGATGGTTTCGTTGCACTTTCCGAGCCCGTAGGGTATCTGATTGGCTTAAAAGTACAAGAAAACAATTAAAAGTGACGTTTCTGAAGAATTTTAACAGTTTTCTTGTATCTACGAACGCCAGAATGCATAAAATTGACCTAAACGTCTCCTTTTCCTATTCTGAGTCGATTCTGCATGCTTTAAGTGTGTTTGGTGGCTCAGAACCATCAAAAAACGTTGAAATATAGTTCAAATGCAATAAAAATCGACAAAAATACAGTTTCTAGCTAAAATTTGATGGTTTCGTTGCACTTTCCGAGCCCGTAGGGTATCTGATTGGCTTAAAAGTACAAGAAAACACTTCAAAAGTGACGTTTCTGAAGAATTTTAACAGTTTTGTTGTATCTACGAACGCCAGAATGCATAAAATTGACCTAAACGTCTCCTTTTCCTATTCTGAGTCGATTCTGCATGCTTTAAGTGTGTTTGGTGGCTCAGAACCATCAAAAAACGTTGAAATATAGTTCAAATTCAATAAAAATCGACAAAAATACAGTTTCTAGCTAAAATTTGATGGTTTCGTTGCACTTTCCGAGCCCGTAGGGTATCTGATTGGCTTAAAAGTACAAGAAAACACTTCAAAAGTGACGTTTCTGAAGAATTTTAACAGTTTTCTTGTATCTACGAACGCCAGAATGCATAAAATTGACCTAAACGCCTCCTTTTCCTATTCTGAGTCGATTTTGCATGCTTTAAGTGTGTTTGGTGGCTCAGAACCATCAAAAAACGTTGAAATATAGTTCAAATTCAATAAAAATCGACAAAAATACAGTTTCTAGCTAAAATTTGATGGTTTCGTTGCACTTTCCGAGCCCGTAGGGTATCTGATTGGCTTAAAATTACAAGAAAACACTTCAAAAGTGACGTTTCTGAAGAATTTTAACAGTTTTCTTGTATCTACGAACGCCAGAATGCATAAAATTGACCTAAACGTCTCCTTTTCCTATTCTGAGTCGATTCTGCATGCTTTAAGTGTGTTTGGTGGCTCAGAACCATCAAAAAACGTTGAAATATAGTTCAAATTCAATAAAAATCGACAAAAATACAGTTTCTAGCTAAAATTTGATGGTTTCGTTGCACTTTCCGAGCCCGTAGGGTATCTGATTGGCTTAAAAGTACAAGAAAACACTTCAAAAGTGACGTTTCTGAAGAATTTTAACAGTTTTCTTGTATCTACGAACGCCAGAATGCATAAAATTGACCTAAACGTCTCCTTTTCCTATTCTGAGTCGATTCTGCATGCTTTAAGTGTGTTTGGTGGCTCAGAACCATCAAAAAACGTTGAAATATAGTTCAAATTCAATAAAAATCGACAAAAATACAGTTTCTAGCTAAAATTTGATGGTTTCGTTGCACTTTCCGAGCCCGTTGGGTATCTGATTGGCTTAAAAGTACAAGAAAACACTTCAAAAGTGACGTTTCTGAAGAATTTTAACAGTTTTCTTGTATCTACGAACGCCAGAATGCACAAAATTGACCTAAACGTCTCCTTTTCCTATTCTGAGTCGATTCTGCATGCTTTAAGTGTGTTTGGTGGCTCAGAACCATCAAAAAACGTTGAAATATAGTTCAAATTCAATAAAAATCGACAAAAATACAGTTTCTAGCTAAAATTTGATGGTTTCGTTGCACTTTCCGAGCCCGTAGGGTATCTGATTGGCTTAAAAGTACAAGAAAACACTTCAAAAGTGACGTTTCTGAAGAATTTTAACAGTTTTCTTGTGTCTACGAACGCCAGAATGCATAAAATTGACCTAAACGTCTCCTTTTCCTATTCTGAGTCGATTCTGCATGCTTTAAGTGTGTTTGGTGGCTCAGAACCATCAAAAAACGTTGAAATATAGTTCAAATTCAATAAAAATCGACAAAAATACAGTTTCTAGCTAAAATTTGATGGTTTCGTTGCACTTTCCGAGCCCGTAGGTTATCTGATTGGCTTAAAATTACAAGAAAACACTTCAAAAGTGATGTTTCTGAAGAATTTTAACAGTTTTCTTGTATCTACGAACGCCAGAATGCATAAAATTGACCTAAACGTCTCCTTTTCCTATTCTGAGTCGATTCTGCATGCTTTAAGTGTGTTTGGTGGCTCAGAACCATCAAAAAACGTTGAAATATAGTTCAAATTCAATAAAAATCGACAAAAATACAGTTTCTAGCTAAAATTTGATGGTTTCGTTGCACTTTCCGAGCCCGTAGGGTATCTGATTGGCTTAAAAGTACAAGAAAACACTTCAAAAGTGACGTTTCTGAAGAATTTTAACAGTTTTCTTGTATCTACGAACGCCAGAATGCATAAAATTGACCTAAACGTCTCCTTTTCCTATTCTGAGTCGATTCTGCATGCTTTAAGTGTGTTTGGTGGCTCAGAACCATCAAAAAACGTTGAAATATAGTTCAAATTCAATAAAAATCGACAAAAATACAGTTTCTAGCTAAAATTTGATGGTTTCGTTGCACTTTCCGAGACCGTAGGGTATCTGATTGGCTTAAAAGTACAAGAAAACACTTCAAAAGTGACGTTTCTGAAGAATTTTAACAGTTTTCTTGTATCTACGAACGCCAGAATGCATAAAATTGACCTAAACGTCTCCTTTTCCTATTCTGAGTCGATTCTGCATGCTTTAAGTGTGTTTGGTGGCTCAGAACCATCAAAAAACGTTGAAATATAGTTCAAATTCAATAAAAATCGACAAAAATACAGTTTCTAGCTAAAATTTGATGGTTTCGTTGCACTTTCCGAGCCCGTAGGGTATCTGATTGGCTTAAAAGTACAAGAAAACACTTCAAAAGTGACGTTTCTGAAGAATTTTAACAGTTTTCTTGTATCTACGAACGCCAGAATGCATAAAATTGACCTAAACGTCTCCTTTTCCTATTCTGAGTCGATTCTGCATGCTTTAAGTGTGTTTGGTGGCTCAGAACCATCAAAAAACGTTGAAATATAGTTCAAATTCAATAAAAATCGACAAAAATACAGTTTCTAGCTAAAATTTGATGGTTTCGTTGCACTTTCCGAGCCCGTAGGGTATCTGATTGGCTTAAAAGTACAAGAAAACACTCCAAAAGTGACGTTTCTGAAGAATTTTAACAGTTTTCTTGTATCAACGAACGCCAGAATGCATAAAATTGACCTAAACGTCTCCTTTTCCTATTCTGAGTCGATTCTGCATGCTTTAAGTGTGTTTGGTGGCTCAGAACCATCAAAAAACGTTGAAATATAGTTCAAATTCAATAAAAATCGACAAAAATACAGTTTCTAGCTAAAATTTGATGGTTTCGTTGCACTTTCCGAGCCCGTAGGGTATCTGATTGGCTTAAAAGTACAAGAAAACACTTCAAAAGTGACGTTTCTGAAGAATTTTAACAGTTTTCTTGTATCTACGAACGCCAGAATGCATAAAATTGACCTAAACGCCTCCTTTTCCTATTCTGAGTCGATTTTGCATGCTTTAAGTGTGTTTGGTGGCTCAGAACCATCAAAAAACGTTGAAATATAGTTCAAATTCAATAAAAATCGACAAAAATACAGTTTCTAGCTAAAATTTGATGGTTTCGTTGCACTTTCCGAGCCCGTAGGGTATCTGATTGGCTTAAAATTACAAGAAAACACTTCAAAAGTGACGTTTCTGAAGAATTTTAACAGTTTTCTTGTATCTACGAACGCCAGAATGCATAAAATTGACCTAAACGTCTCCTTTTCCTATTCTGAGTCGATTCTGCATGCTTTAAGTGTGTTTGGTGGCTCAGAACCATCAAAAAACGTTGAAATATAGTTCAAATTCAATAAAAATCGACAAAAATACAGTTTCTAGCTAAAATTTGATGGTTTCGTTGCACTTTCCGAGCCCGTAGGGTATCTGATTGGCTTAAAAGTACAAGAAAACACTTCAAAAGTGACGTTTCTGAAGAATTTTAACAGTTTTCTTGTATCTACGAACGCCAGAATGCATAAAATTGACCTAAACGTCTCCTTTTCCTATTCTGAGTCGATTCTGCATGCTTTAAGTGTGTTTGGTGGCTCAGAACCATCAAAAAACGTTGAAATATAGTTCAAATTCAATAAAAATCGACAAAAATACAGTTTCTAGCTAAAATTTGATGGTTTCGTTGCACTTTCCGAGCCCGTTGGGTATCTGATTGGCTTAAAAGTACAAGAAAACACTTCAAAAGTGACGTTTCTGAAGAATTTTAACAGTTTTCTTGTATCTACGAACGCCAGAATGCACAAAATTGACCTAAACGTCTCCTTTTCCTATTCTGAGTCGATTCTGCATGCTTTAAGTGTGTTTGGTGGCTCAGAACCATCAAAAAACGTTGAAATATAGTTCAAATTCAATAAAAATCGACAAAAATACAGTTTCTAGCTAAAATTTGATGGTTTCGTTGCACTTTCCGAGCCCGTAGGGTATCTGATTGGCTTAAAAGTACAAGAAAACACTTCAAAAGTGACGTTTCTGAAGAATTTTAACAGTTTTCTTGTGTCTACGAACGCCAGAATGCATAAAATTGACCTAAACGTCTCCTTTTCCTATTCTGAGTCGATTCTGCATGCTTTAAGTGTGTTTGGTGGCTCAGAACCATCAAAAAACGTTGAAATATAGTTCAAATTCAATAAAAATCGACAAAAATACAGTTTCTAGCTAAAATTTGATGGTTTCGTTGCACTTTCCGAGCCCGTAGGGTATCTGATTGGCTTAAAATTACAAGAAAACACTTCAAAAGTGATGTTTCTGAAGAATTTTAACAGTTTTCTTGTATCTACGAACGCCAGAATGCATAAAATTGACCTAAACGTCTCCTTTTCCTATTCTGAGTCGATTCTGCATGCTTTAAGTGTGTTTGGTGGCTCAGAACCATCAAAAAACGTTGAAATATAGTTCAAATTCAATAAAAATCGACAAAAATACAGTTTCTAGCTAAAATTTGATGGTTTCGTTGCACTTTCCGAGCCCGTAGGGTATCTGATTGGCTTAAAAGTACAAGAAAACACTTCAAAAGTGACGTTTCTGAAGAATTTTAACAGTTTTCTTGTATCTACGAACGCCAGAATGCATAAAATTGACCTAAACGTCTCCTTTTCCTATTCTGAGTCGATTCTGCATGCTTTAAGTGTGTTTGGTGGCTCAGAACCATCAAAAAACGTTGAAATATAGTTCAAATTCAATAAAAATCGACAAAAATACAGTTTCTAGCTAAAATTTGATGGTTTCGTTGCACTTTCCGAGACCGTAGGGTATCTGATTGGCTTAAAAGTACAAGAAAACACTTCAAAAGTGACGTTTCTGAAGAATTTTAACAGTTTTCTTGTATCTACGAACGCCAGAATGCATAAAATTGACCTAAACGTCTCCTTTTCCTATTCTGAGTCGATTCTGCATGCTTTAAGTGTGTTTGGTGGCTCAGAACCATCAAAAAACGTTGAAATATAGTTCAAATTCAATAAAAATCGACAAAAATACAGTTTCTAGCTAAAATTTGATGGTTTCGTTGCACTTTCCGAGCCCGTAGGGTATCTGATTGGCTTAAAAGTACAAGAAAACACTTCAAAAGTGACGTTTCTGAAGAATTTTAACAGTTTTCTTGTATCTACGAACGCCAGAATGCATAAAATTGACCTAAACGTCTCCTTTTCCTATTCTGAGTCGATTCTGCATGCTTTAAGTGTGTTTGGTGGCTCAGAACCATCAAAAAACGTTGAAATATAGTTCAAATTCAATAAAAATCGACAAAAATACAGTTTCTAGCTAAAATTTGATGGTTTCGTTGCACTTTCCGAGCCCGTTGGGTATCTGATTGGCTTAAAAGTACAAGAAAACACTTCAAAAGTGACGTTTCTGAAGAATTTTAACAGTTTTCTTGTATCTACGAACGCCAGAATGCACAAAATTGACCTAAACGTCTCCTTTTCCTATTCTGAGTCGATTCTGCATGCTTTAAGTGTGTTTGGTGGCTCAGAACCATCAAAAAACGTTGAAATATAGTTCAAATTCAATAAAAATCGACAAAAATACAGTTTCTAGCTAAAATTTGATGGTTTCGTTGCACTTTCCGAGCCCGTAGGGTATCTGATTGGCTTAAAAGTACAAGAAAACACTTCAAAAGTGACGTTTCTGAAGAATTTTAACAGTTTTCTTGTGTCTACGAACGCCAGAATGCATAAAATTGACCTAAACGTCTCCTTTTCCTATTCTGAGTCGATTCTGCATGCTTTAAGTGTGTTTGGTGGCTCAGAACCATCAAAAAACGTTGAAATATAGTTCAAATTCAATAAAAATCGACAAAAATACAGTTTCTAGCTAAAATTTGATGGTTTCGTTGCACTTTCCGAGCCCGTAGGGTATCTGATTGGCTTAAAATTACAAGAAAACACTTCAAAAGTGATGTTTCTGAAGAATTTTAACAGTTTTCTTGTATCTACGAACGCCAGAATGCATAAAATTGACCTAAACGTCTCCTTTTCCTATTCTGAGTCGATTCTGCATGCTTTAAGTGTGTTTGGTGGCTCAGAACCATCAAAAAACGTTGAAATATAGTTCAAATTCAATAAAAATCGACAAAAATACAGTTTCTAGCTAAAATTTGATGGTTTCGTTGCACTTTCCGAGCCCGTAGGGTATCTGATTGGCTTAAAAGTACAAGAAAACACTTCAAAAGTGACGTTTCTGAAGAATTTTAACAGTTTTCTTGTATCTACGAACGCCAGAATGCATAAAATTGACCTAAACGTCTCCTTTTCCTATTCTGAGTCGATTCTGCATGCTTTAAGTGTGTTTGGTGGCTCAGAACCATCAAAAAACGTTGAAATATAGTTCAAATTCAATAAAAATCGACAAAAATACAGTTTCTAGCTAAAATTTGATGGTTTCGTTGCACTTTCCGAGACCGTAGGGTATCTGATTGGCTTAAAAGTACAAGAAAACACTTCAAAAGTGACGTTTCTGAAGAATTTTAACAGTTTTCTTGTATCTACGAACGCCAGAATGCATAAAATTGACCTAAACGTCTCCTTTTCCTATTCTGAGTCGATTCTGCATGCTTTAAGTGTGTTTGGTGGCTCAGAACCATCAAAAAACGTTGAAATATAGTTCAAATTCAATAAAAATCGACAAAAATACAGTTTCTGGCTAAAATTTGATGGTTTCGTTGCACTTTCCGAGCCCGTAGGGTATCTGATTGGCTTAAAAGTACAAGAAAACACTTCAAAAGTGACGTTTCTGAAGAATTTTAATAGTTTTCTTGTATCTACGAACGCCAGAATGCATAAAATTGACCTAAACGTCTCCTTTTCCTATTCTGAGTCGATTCTGCATGCTTTAAGTGTGTTTGGTGGCTCAGAACCATCAAAAAACGTTGAAATATAGTTCAAATTCAATAAAAATCGACAAAAATACAGTTTCTAGCTAAAATTTGATGGTTTCGTTGCACTTTCCGAGCCCATAGGGTATCTGATTGGCTTAAAAGTACAAGAAAACACTTCAAAAGTGACGTTTCTGAAGAATTTTAACAGTTTTCTTGTATCTACGAACGCCAGAATGCATAAAATTGACCTAAACGTCTCCTTTTCCTATTCTGAGTCGATTCTGCATGCTTTAAGTGTGTTTGGTGGCTCAGAACCATCAAAAAACGTTGAAATATAGTTCAAATTCAATAAAAATCGACAAAAATACAGTTTCTAGCTAAAATTTGATGGTTTCGTTGCACTTTCCGAGCCCGTAGGGTATCTGATTGGCTTAAAAGTACAAGAAAACACTTCAAAAGTGACGTTTCTGAAGAATTTTAACAGTTTTCTTGTATCTACGAACGCCAGAATGCATAAAATTGACCTAAACGTCTCCTTTTCCTATTCTGAGTCGATTCTGCATGCTTTAAGTGTGTTTGGTGGCTCAGAACCATCAAAAAACGTTGAAATATAGTTCAAATTCAATAAAAATCGACAAAAATACAGTTTCTAGCTAAAATTTGATGGTTTCGTTGCACTTTCCGAGCCCGTAGGGTATCTGATTGGCTTAAAAGTACAAGAAAACACTTCAAAAGTGACGTTTCTGAAGAATTTTAATAGTTTTCTTGTATCTACGAACGCCAGAATGCATAAAATTGACCTAAACGTCTCCTTTTCCTATTCTGAGTCGATTCTGCATGCTTTAAGTGTGTTTGGTGGCTCAGAACCATCAAAAAACGTTGAAATATACTTCAAATTCAATAAAAATCGACAAAAATACAGTTTCTAGCTAAAATTTGATGGTTTCGTTGCACTTTCCGAGCCCGTAGGGTATCTGATTGGCTTAAAAGTACAAGAAAACACTTCAAAAGTGACGTTTCTGAAGAATTTTAACAGTTTTCTTGTATCTACGAACGCCAGAATGCATAAAATTGACCTAAACGTCTCCTTTTCCTATTCTGAGTCGATTCTGCATGCTTTAAGTGTGTTTGGTGGCTCAGAACCATCAAAAAACGTTGAAATATAGTTCAAATTCAATAAAAATCGACAAAAATACAGTTTCTAGCTAAAATTTGATGGTTTCGTTGCACTTTCCGAGCCCGTAGGGTATCTGATTGGCTTAAAAGTACAAGAAAACACTTCAAAAGTGACGTTTCTGAAGAATTTTAACAGTTTTCTTGTATCTACGAACGCCAGAATGCATAAAATTGACCTAAACGTCTCCTTTTCCTATTCTGAGTCGATTCTGCATGCTTTAAGTGTGTTTGGTGGCTCAGAACCATCAAAAAACGTTGAAATATAGTTCAAATTCAATAAAAATCGACAAAAATACAGTTTCTAGCTAAAATTTGATGGTTTCGTTGCACTTTCCGAGCCCGTAGGGTATCTGATTGGCTTAAAAGTACAAGAAAACACTTCAAAAGTGACGTTTCTGAAGAATTTTAACAGTTTTCTTGTATCTACGAACGCCAGAATGCATAAAATTGACCTAAACGTCTCCTTTTCCTATTTTGAGTCGATTCTGCATGCTTTAAGTGTGTTTGGTGGCTCAGAACCATCAAAAAACGTTGAAATATAGTTCAAATTCAATAAAAATCGACAAAAATACAGCTTCTAGCTAAAATTTGATGGTTTCGTTGCACTTTCCGAGCCCGTAGGTTATCTGATTGGCTTAAAAGTACAAGAAAACACTTCAAAAGTGACGTTTCTGAAGAATTTTAACAGTTTTCTTGTATCTACGAACGCCAGAATGCATAAAATTGACCTAAACGTCTCCTTTTCCTATTCTGAGTCGATTCTGCATGCTTTAAGTGTGTTTGGTGGCTCAGAACCATCAAAAAACGTTGAAATATAGTTCAAATTCAATAAAAATCGACAAAAATACAGTTTCTAGCTAAAATTTGATGGTTTCGTTGCACTTTCCGAGCCCGTAGGGTATCTGATTGGCTTAAAAGTACAAGAAAACACTTCAAAAGTGACGTTTCTGAAGAATTTTAACAGTTTTCTTGTATCTACGAACGCCAGAATGCATAAAATTGACCTAAACGTCTCCTTTTCCTATTTTGAGTCGATTCTGCATGCTTTAAGTGTGTTTGGTGGCTCAGAACCATCAAAAAACGTTGAAATATAGTTCAAATTCAATAAAAATCGACAAAAATACAGCTTCTAGCTAAAATTTGATGGTTTCGTTGCACTTTCCGAGCCCGTAGGTTATCTGATTGGCTTAAAAGTACAAGAAAACACTTCAAAAGTGACGTTTCTGAAGAATTTTAACAGTTTTCTTGTATCTACGAACGCCAGAATGCATAAAATTGACCTAAACGTCTCCTTTTCCTATTCTGAGTCGATTCTGCATGCTTTAAGTGTGTTTGGTGGCTCAGAACCATCAAAAAACGTTGAAATATAGTTCAAATTCTATAAAAATCGACAAAAATACAGTTTCTAGCTAAAATTTGATGGTTTCGTTGCACTTTCCGAGCCCGTAGGGTATCTGATTGGCTTAAAAGTACAAGAAAACACTTCAAAAGTGACGTTTCTGAAGAATTTTAACAGTTTTCTTGTATCTACGAACGCCAGAATGCATAAAATTGACCTAAACGTCTCCTTTTCCTATTCTGAGTCGATTCTGCATGCTTTAAGTGTGTTTGGTGGCTCAGAACCATCAAAAAACGTTGAAATATAGTTCAAATTCAATAAAAATCTTCAAAAATACTGTTTCTAGCTAAAATTTGATGGTTTCGTTGCACTTTCCGAGCCCGTAGGGTATCTGATTGGCTTAAAAGTACAAGAAAACACTTCATAAGTGACGTTTCTGAAGAATTTTAACAGTTTTCTTGTATCTACGAACGCCAGAATGCATAAAATTGACCTAAACGTCTCCTTTTCCTATTCTGAGTCGATTCTGCATGCTTTAAGTGTGTTTGGTGGCTCAGAACCATCAAAAAACGTTGAAATATAGTTCAAATTCAATAAAAATCGACAAAAATACAGTTTCTAGCTAAAATTTGATGGTTTCGTTGCACTTTCCGAGCCCGTAGGGTATCTGATTGGCTTAAAAGTACAAGAAAACACTTCAAAAGTGACGTTTCTGAAGAATTTTAACAGTTTTCTTGTATCTACGAACGCCAGAATGCATAAAATTGACCTAAACGTCTCCTTTTCCTATTCTGAGTCGATTCTGCATGCTTTAAGTGTGTTTGGTGGCTCAGAACCATCAAAAAACTTTGAAATATAGTTCAAATTCAATAAAAATCGACAAAAATACAGTTTCCAGCTAAAATTTGATGGTTTCGTT
This sequence comes from Zophobas morio, assembly GCF_036711695.1. Lineage (NCBI taxonomy): Eukaryota > Metazoa > Arthropoda > Insecta > Coleoptera > Tenebrionidae > Zophobas > Zophobas morio. Next base: position 43,525 of record NW_026972536.1, read on the forward strand.
GCACTTTCCGAGCCCGTTGGGTATCTGATTGGCTTAAAAGTACAAGAAAACACTTCAAAAGTGACGTTTCTGAAGAATTTTAACAGTTTTCTTGTATCTACGAACGCCAGAATGCATAAAATTGACCTAAACGTCTCCTTTTCCTATTCTGAGTCGATTCTGCATGCTTTAAGTGTGTTTGGTGGCTCAGAACCATCAAAAAACGTTGAAATATAGTTCAAATTCAATAAAAATCGACAAAAATACAGTTTCTAGCTAAAATTTGATGGTTTCGTTGCACTTTCCGAGCCCGTAGGGTATCTGATTGGCTTAAAAGTACAAGAAAACACTTCAAAAGTGACGTTTCTGAAGAATTTTAACAGTTTTCTTGTATCTACGAACGCCAGAATGCATAAAATTGACCTAAACGTCTCCTTTTCCTATTCTGAGTCGATTCTGCATGCTTTAAGTGTGTTTGGTGGCTCAGAACCATCAAAAAACGTTGAAATATAGTTCAAATTCAATAAAAATCGACAAAAATACAGTTTCTAGCTAAAATTTGATGGTTTCGTTGCACTTTCCGAGCCCGTTGGGTATCTGATTGGCTTAAAAGTACAAGAAAACACTTCAAAAGTAACGTTTCTGAAGAATTTTAACAGTTTTCTTGTATCTACGAACGCCAGAATGCATAAAATTGACCTAAACGTCTCCTTTTCCTATTCTGAGTCGATTCTGCATGCTTTAAGTGTGTTTGGTGGCTCAGAACCATCAAAAAACGTTGAAATATAGTTCAAATTCAATAAAAATCGACAAAAATACAGTTTCTAGCTAAAATTTGATGGTTTCGTTGAACTTTCCGAGCCCGTAGAGTATCTGATTGGCTTAAAAGTACAAGAAAACACTTCAAAAGTGACGTTTCTGAAGAATTTTAACAGTTTTCTTGTATCTACGAACGCCAGAATTGCATAAAATTGACCTAAACGTCTCCTTTTCCTATTCTGAGTCGATTCTGCATGCTTTAAGTGTGTTTGGTGGCTCAGAACCATCAAAAAACGTTGAAATATAGTTCAAATTCAATAAAAATCGACAAAAATACAGTTTCTAGCTAAAATTTGATGGTTTCGTTGCACTTTCCGAGCCCGTAGGGTATCTGATTGGCTTAAAAGTACAAGAAAACACTTCAAAAGTGACGTTTCTGAAGAATTTTAACAGTTTTCTTGTATCTACGAACGCCAGAATGCATAAAATTGACCTAAACGTCTCCTTTTCCTATTCTGAGTCGATTCTGCATGCTTTAAGTGTGTTTGGTGGCTCAGAACCATCAAAAAACGTTGAAATATAGTTCAAATTCAATAAAAATCGACAAAAATACAGTTTCTAGCTAAAATTTGATGGTTTCGTTGCACTTTCCGAGCCCGTAGGGTATCTGATTGGCTTAAAAGTACAAGAAAACACTTCAAAAGTGACGTTTCTGAAGAATTTTAACAGTTTTCTTGTATCTACGAACGCCAGAATGCATAAAATTGACCTAAACGTCTCCTTTTCCTATTCTGAGTCGATTCTGCATGCTCAAGTGTGTTTGGTGGCTCAGAACCATCAAAAAACTTTGAAATATAGTTCAAATTCAATAAAAATCGACAAAAATACAGTTTCTAGCTAAAATTTGATGGTTTCGTTGCACTTTCCGAGCCGTAAGGTATCTGATTGGCTTAAAAGTACAAGAAAACACTTCAAAAGTGACGTTTCTGAAGAATTTTAACAGTTTTCTTGTATCTACGAACGCCAGAATGCATAAAATTGACCTAAACGTCTCCTTTTCCTATTCTGAGTCGATTCTGCATGCTTTAAGTGTGTTTGGTGGCTAAGAACCATCAAAAAACTTTGAAATATAGTTCAAATTCAATAAAAATCGACAAAAATACAGTTTCTAGCTAAAATTTGATGGTTTCGTTGCACTTTCCGAGCCCGTAGGGTATCTGATTGGCTTAAAAGTACAAGAAAACACTTCAAAAGTGACGTTTCTGAAGAATTTTAACAGTTTTCTTGTATCTACGAACGCCAGAATGCATAAAATTGACCTAAACGTCTCCTTTTCCTATTCTGAGTCGATTCTGCATGCTTTAAGTGTGTTTGGTGGCTCAGAACCATCAAAAAACGTTGAAATATAGTTCAAATTCAATAAAAATCGACAAAAATACAGTTTCTAGCTAAAATTTGATGATTTCGTTGCACTTTCCGAGCCCGTAGGGTATCTGATTGGCTTAAAAGTACAAGAAAACACTTCAAAAGTGACGTTTCTGAAGAATTTTAACAGTTTTCTTGTATCTACGAACGCCAGAATGCATAAAATTGACCTAAACGTCTCCTTTTCCTATTCTGAGTCGATTCTGCATGCTTTAAGTGTGTTTGGTGGCTCAGAACCATCAAAAAACGTTGAAATATAGTTCAAATTCAATAAAAATCGACAAAAATACAGTTTCTAGCTAAAATTTGATGGTTTCGTTGCGCTTTCCGAGCCCGTTGGGTATCTGATTGGCTTAAAAGTACAAGAAAACACTTCAAAAGTGACGTTTCTGAAGAATTTTAACAGTTTTCTTGTATCTACGAACGCCAGAATGCATAAAATTGACCTAAACGTCTCCTTTTCCTATTCTGAGTCGATTCTGCATGCTTTAAGTGTGTTTGGTGGCTCAGAACCATCAAAAAACGTTGAAATATAGTTCAAATTCAATAAAAATCGACAAAAATACAGTTTCTAGCTAAAATTTGATGGTTTCGTTGCACTTTCCGAGCCCGTAGGGTATCTGATTGGCTTAAAAGTACAAGAAAACACTTCAAAAGTGACGTTTCTGAAGAATTTTAACAGTTTTCTTGTATCTACGAACGCCAGAATGCATAAAATTGACCTAAACGTCTCCTTTTCCTATTCTGAGTCGATTCTACATGCTTTAAGAGTGTTTGGTGGCTCAGAACCATCAAAAAACGTTGAAATATAGTTCAAATTCAATAAAAATCGACAAAAATACAGTTTCTAGCTAAAATTTGATGGTTTCGTTGCACTTTCCGAGCCCGTAGGGTATCTGATTGGCTTAAAAGTACAAGAAAACACTTCAAAAGTGACGTTTCTGAAGAATTTTAACAGTTTTCTTGTATCTACGAACGCCAGAATGCATAAAATTGACCTAAACGTCTCCTTTTCCTATTCTGAGTCGATTCTGCATGCTTTAAGTGTGTTTGGTGGCTCAGAACCATCAAAAAACTTTGAAATATAGTTCAAATTCAATAAAAATCGACAAAAATACAGTTTCTAGCTAAAATTTGATGGTTTCGTTGCACTTTCCGAGCCCGTAGGGTATCTGATTGGCTTAAAAGTACAAGAAAACACTTCAAAAGTGACGTTTCTGAAGAATTTTAACAGTTTTCTTGTATCTACGAACGCCAGAATGCATAAAATTGACCTAAACGTCTCCTTTTCCTATTCTGAGTCGATTCTGCATGCTTTAAGTGTGTTTGGTGGCTCAGAACCATCAAAAAACGTTGAAATATAGTTCAAATTCAATAAAAATCGACAAAAATACAGTTTCTAGCTAAAATTTGATGGTTTCGTTGCACTTTCCGAGCCCGTAGGGTATCTGATTGGCTTAAAAGTACAAGAAAACACTTCAAAAGTGACGTTTCTGAAGAATTTTAACAGTTTTCTTGTATCTACGAACGCCAGAATGCATAAAATTGACCTAAACGTCTCCTTTTCCTATTCTGAGTCGATTCTGCATGCTTTAAGTGTGTTTGGTGGCTCAGAACCATCAAAAAACGTTGAAATATAGTTCAAATTCAATAAAAATCGACAAAAATACAGTTTCTAGCTAAAATTTGATGGTTTCGTTGCACTTTCCGAGCCCGTAGGGTATCTGATTGGCTTAAAAGTACAAGAAAACACTTCAAAAGTGACGTTTCTGAAGAATTTTAACAGTTTTCTTGTATCTACGAACGCCAGAATGCATAAAATTGACCTAAACGTCTCCTTTTCCTATTCTGAGTCGATTCTGCATGCTTTAAGTGTGTTTGGTGGCTCAGAACCATCAAAAAACGTTGAAATATAGTTCAAATTCAATAAAAATCGACAAAAATACAGTTTCTAGCTAAAATTTGATGGTTTCGTTGCACTTTCCGAGCCCGTAGGGTATCTGATTGGCTTAAAAGTACAAGAAAACACTTCAAAAGTGACGTTTCTGAAGAATTTTAACAGTTTTCTTGTATCTACGAACGCCAGAATGCATAAAATTGACCTAAACGTCTCCTTTTCCTATTCTGAGTCGATTCTGCATGCTTTAAGTGTGTTTGGTCGCTCAGAACCATCAAAAAACGTTGAAATATAGTTCAAATTCAATAAAAATCGACAAAAATACAGTTTCTAGCTAAAATTTGATGGTTTCGTTGCACTTTCCGAGCCCGTAGGGTATCTGATTGGCTTAAAAGTACAAGAAAACACTTCAAAAGTGACGTTTCTGAAGAATTTTAACAGTTTTCTTGTATCTACGAACGCCAGAATGCATAAAATTGACCTAAACGTCTCCTTTTCCTATTCTGAGTCGATTCTGCATGCTTTAAGTGTTTTTGGTGGCTCAGAACCATCAAAAAACGTTGAAATATAGTTCAAATTCAATAAAAATCGACAAAAATACAGTTTCTAGCTAAAATTTGATGGTTTCGTTGCACTTTCCGAGCCCGTAGGGTATCTGATTGGCTTAAAAGTACAAGAAAACACTTCAAAAGTGACGTTTCTGAAGAATTTTAACAGTTTTCTTGTATCTACGAACGCCAGAATGCATAAAATTGACCTAAACGTCTCCTTTTCCTATTCTGAGTCGATTCTGCATGCTTTAAGTGTGTTTGGTGGCTCAGAACCATCAAAAAACGTTGAAATATAGTTCAAATTCAATAAAAATCGACAAAAATACAGTTTCTAGCTAAAATTTGATGGTTTCGTTGCACTTTCCGAGCTCGTAGGGTATCTGATTGGCTTAAAAGTACAAGAAAACACTTCAAAAGTGACGTTTCTGAAGAATTTTAACAGTTTTCTTGTATCTACGAACGCCAGAATGCATAAAATTGACCTAAACGTCTCCTTTTCCTATTCTGAGTCGATTCTGCATGCTTTAAGTGTGTTTGGTGGCTCAGAACCATCAAAAAACGTTGAAATATAGTTCAAATTCAATAAAAATCGACAAAAATACAGTTTCTAGCTAAAATTTGATGGTTTCGTTGCACTTTCCGAGCCCGTAGGGTATCTGATTGGCTTAAAAGTACAAGAAAACACTTCAAAAGTGACGTTTCTGAAGAATTTTAACAGTTTTCTTGTATCTACGAACTCCAGAATGCATAAAATTGACCTAAACGTCTCCTTTTCCTATTCTGAGTCGATTCTGCATGCTTTAAGTGTGTTTGGTGGCTCAGAACCATCAAAAAACGTTGAAATATAGTTCAAATTCAATAAAAATCGACAAAAATACAGTTTCTAGCTAAAATTTGATGGTTTCGTTGCACTTTCCGAGCCCGTAGGGTATCTGATTGGCTTAAAAGTACAAGAAAACACTTCAAAAGTGAAGTTTCTGAAGAATTTTAACAGTTTTCTTGTATCTACGAACGCCAGAATGCATAAAATTGACCTAAACGTCTCCTTTTCCTATTCTGAGTCGATTCTGCATGCTTTAAGTGTTTTTGGTGGCTCAGAACCATCAAAAAACGTTGAAATATAGTTCAAATTCAATAAAAATCGACAAAAATACAGTTTCTAGCTAAAATTTGATGGTTTCGTTGCACTTTCCGAGCCCGTAGGGTATCTGATTGGCTTAAAAGTACAAGAAAACACTTCAAAAGTGACGTTTCTGAAGAATTTTAACAGTTTTCTTGTATCTACGAACGCCAGAATGCATAAAATTGACCTAAACGTCTCCTTTTCCTATTCTGAGTCGATTCTGCATGCTTTAGGTGTGTTTGGTGGCTCAGAACCATCAAAAAACGTTGAAATATAGTTCAAATTCAATAAAAATCGACAAAAATACAGTTTCTAGCTAAAATTTGATGGTTTCGTTGCACTTTCCGAGCTCGTAGGGTATCTGATTGGCTTAAAAGTACAAGAAAACACTTCAAAAGTGACGTTTCTGAAGAATTTTAACAGTTTTCTTGTATCTACGAACGCCAGAATGCATAAAATTGACCTAAACGTCTCCTTTTCCTATTCTGAGTCGATTCTGCATGCTTTAAGTGTGTTTGGTGGCTCAGAACCATCAAAAAACGTTGAAATATAGTTCAAATTCAATAAAAATCGACAAAAATACAGTTTCTAGCTAAAATTTGATGGTTTCGTTGCACTTTCCGAGCCCGTAGGGTATCTGATTGGCTTAAAAGTACAAGAAAACACTTCAAAAGTGACGTTTCTGAAGAATTTTAACAGTTCTTGTATCTACGAACGCCAGAATGCATAAAATTGACCTAAACGTCTCCTTTTCCTATTCTGAGTCGATTCTGCATGCTTTAAGTGTGTTTGGTGGCTCAGAACCATCAAAAAACGTTGAAATATAGTTCAAATTCAATAAAAATCGACAAAAATACAGTTTCTAGCTAAAATTTGATGGTTTCGTTGCACTTTCCGAGCCCGTAGGGTATCTGATTGGCCTAAAAGTACAAGAAAACACTTCAAAAGTGACGTTTCTGAAGAATTTTAACAGTTTTCTTGTATCTACGAACGCCAGAATGCATAAAATTGACCTAAACGTCTCCTTTTCCTATTCTGAGTCGATTCTACATGCTTTAAGTGTGTTTGGTGGCTCAGAACCATCAAAAAACGTTGAAATATAGTTCAAATTCAATAAAAATCGACAAAAATACAGTTTCTAGCTAAAATTTGATGGTTTCGTTGCACTGTCCGAGCCCGTAGGGTATCTGATTGGCTTAAAAGTACAAGAAAACACTTCAAAAGTGACGTTTCTGAAGAATTTTAACAGTTTTCTTGTATCTACGAACGCCAGAATGCATAAAATTGACCTAAACGTCTCCTTTTCCTATTCTGAGTCGATTCTGCATGCTTTAAGTGTGTTTGGTGGCTCAGAACCATCAAAAAACGTTGAAATATAGTTCAAATTCAATAAAAATCGACAAAAATACAGTTTCTAGCTAAAATTTGATGGTTTCGTTGCACTTTCCGAGCCCGTATTGTATCTGATTGGCTTAAAAGTACAAGAAAACACTTCAAAAGTGACGTTTCTGAAGAGTTTTAACAGTTTTCTTGTATCTACGAACGCCAGAATGCATAAAATTGACCTAAACGTCTCCTTTTCCTATTCTGAGTCGATTCTGCATGCTTTAAGTGTGTTTGGTGGCTCAGAACCATCAAAAAACGTTGAAATATAGTTCAAATTCAATAAAAATCGACAAAAATACAGTTTCTAGCTAAAATTTGATGGTTTCGTTGCACTTTCCGAGCCCGTTGGGTATCTGATTGGCTTAAAAGTACAAGAAAACACTTCAAAAGTGACGTTTCTGAAGAATTTTAACAGTTTTCTTGTATCTACGAACGCCAGAATGCATAAAATTGACCTAAACGTTTCATTTTCCTATTCTGAGTCGATTCTGCATGCTTTAAGTGTGTTTGGTGGCTCAGAACCATCAAAAAACGTTGAAATATAGTTCAAATTCAATAAAAATCGACAAAAATACAGTTTCTAGCTAAAATTTGATGGTTTCGTTGCACTTTCCGAGCCCGTAGGGTATCTGATTGGCTTAAAAGTACAAGAAAACACTTCAAAAGTGACGTTTCTGAAGAATTTTAACAGTTTTCTTGTATCTACGAACGCCAGAATGCATAAAATTGACCTAAACGTCTCCTTTTCCTATTCTGAGTCGATTCTGCATGCTTTAAGTGTGTTTGGTGGCTCAGAACCATCAAAAAACGTTGAAATATAGTTCAAATTCAATAAAAATCGACAAAAATACAGTTTCTAGCTAAAATTTTATGGTTTCGTTGCACTTTCCGAGCCCGTAGGGTATCTGATTGGCTTAAAAGTACAAGAAAACACTTCAAAAGTGACGTTTCTGAAGAATTTTAACAGTTTTCTTGTATTGTGGTGAACCGGAATTTCAACCCTTAAATTAGCCCTACTGTGGCACACAGTATTTTTTCATAACGAGCCTACTCTTCATTATCATGGGAACCAAAAGTCCGAACTTCCCAGTATTGTCAATTAACATAATCTTCAAGGCAAGCGATCGCTTCCCATGGCCCCACACAGTCACACTTCATTCCAGGAATAATCAGCAAAATGCATTCCATGCCCAAATATGGAGAACATCGTCACGTCCAATCAAATCAATCCAGTTGCAACTAATATGCACATTTGCATGGGAAACTTGGGGTCAATACAAACACTTGAGATCAAGGCCAATAAGTCTGACGAATGCGTTATCATTCTGGGTGGTCCGATGCCAATTAATTATGGGAAATGCACTGATAAAAACACTTGCCGCCGTTTCCGGTGACGGAATTGCGAGAAATAGATTTTTTTTGCTACATTATCTTCGATATTCTCACGCTCGAGAACCCTATAAAAACAACCGGATTAGAATTAGAAGGCAATTCGATTCCGATTCAGTCTCGCGTGCGGATGGGCCTGCTTCCTAGTCTAATCGTGATACCCAACTTCCGGCCGCTGTGCTAGTGCCAAGTACGGAAGGACAGCTTCCAACACGACCTTCTCCATTGAGTGACAGTGGCGCTTCGCCGAGGTTCCCCCCTCCGACTTTTCCATACAATCGCTGAACTGCTGACATGTAAGTCCCACTGACCTACTTATGCGGTTCTGCCCTTGCGAAGGCCGCCTTATCGGCGCTTACCGGCGATTCGACGGTGACTCAACAGGCCCGCGGTATGAATCTGGTTCGACAAGTCAATGATCCACCGTATCGGATCAGCTTTTTCCGGCTTGATGTGGGCCCTCCATGCCAAACAGCAAGGGTTCGTGCCCCCCGTTTTTGCCCTACGGTGTACCTTGTCACCGCCCTCAATTTGATAAACGGACAGTTCTACGTCCTCAAGGCCCGGGTGCCAACCTCGGGCTCGCCCATACACTTTGAGCGCCTGGAGTAACCAAAAGCGAGACCCGCTACCCTTCCAGGCACTCGTGACCCTGTTACCACGATTGATCGCAACTCCCCCCCCCCGACAACCCTCAGTTAAAAATGTTATAGGCTAGTTTAATGTTCATATGTAATACGTTTCTATGTTCTTCCGTAACGAAGGCATAAATTTATACTCTTATAGATAAGATTCCGTCGCTTACTGCTTGATATGCGTTTATTCAGTAATCTTAACGAGATACCGGGGTTCACCGCCCTGGTCTCTCTATGTCCATATATTAACGTAAGATGCACAGTTAATGTTCCTAATACTGTAACCGTAATCACCCCTTTTTCTTGTTTGAGTATGTAACTCTCCAATAACTGTTAGCTCGTCAAAAATGTGTTACCAATTTACAATAGATAACCTATGGAGCGAGACTGCGTCTCATTTGCCCTTCTCATTCCCCGAATCGGCCCTCACGGGCCAGGACCTAAGGGGCACTCTTTTGTGACGGCCCTCGGCACAAAAACTCGGACACTAAATACAAATAAGCAAAATAGCCAAAGACCCGACGGTGCCGCCACAAAAATGGCGCTGCGGACAGGATCAAAATCTTTCAAAATTTCGGGAACAGGATACAAAATTTTTAAATTTCGGCAACAAGTTGTAAATGTTTCGAGAGCAGTATTAAATTTATTCAGGAAGAGAAGGAATAATTTTAAACTCCATAAAATCAAAAACATTCCGGGACGTGGTAAAATTCAGAATTATCTTTTGGAAAAATCGGAATAAAGCTGCGCAATTTAAGAAACCCGTAAAAATGCATCAGAACAAAATTTAAGGCAATATCACGAAAGGAAAATTCACAATTTAGGCATTCGCCAAATTAAATTCTTGATACTAAATAAAATTTAGGAAAACCCCAATATTCATCTAACAGTTTCTTAGAGTAAGCAGGAACCTCGTGAAAATAATTAATTAACGCTTTCGTGCGATTGGCACTGTCAAAGAATAACTTGTTTAGAATACATCCGGCGATAATAATTAATTGGCCCGATTGACGGCGTTTTGTAAGCAAATGAGATCATCACCCAGCTGCAATAAATCCGCTGTGAGCGCGACAAAAGTGCACCAGCGAAATCCACTCCGTAAAACAAACACATCTCTCTCATTCTTTATCTTGAAATTAAAATACCATCATGAATAACAGACCGATTTGGGTTTAATTGGATCATAAAACTTATAAAACCACCACAGATTGCATTAAAAACGTACGCGTCTTTCATATTACGTATAATTGCAAAATTGAACCAGGAAAATTTTTTTTAGCATCAAATTTTTCAACTCGCGAAGGTCATAAGAAATAATTAGAGCCAACTCTTGGCATTTTCATTCGGCCGAAAAATAAATTAAACCTTAGGAAAAACATGGACAAGTCGGCTCTTCCCCTCATTCGAAGGTCATCAGAAACACGAGGAGATAACAAGGAACCGCACGAAAAATTAGGGGATAATTTTTAGGAAAAATTTTAAATTAATAATAATTAAACACAGATTATCAGGCGTAGCTTTGCTGTTCCGTAAAAAGAAACATTTTCATGGCACGAGAGCAGCATCGTGCAAAGTTTTAAGCAACAAATTACGTCCCAAAGAAAAAATTTTAGCCACCCGTAGATATAATCTTATGTAACATTAACTTTATTCGCACCCAACTTTTCAAATAGAATTAGCTAGTCTCACAAACAGGGGGATAAGACGTCTATACCTATTAATGTATTCACCATAGTTTTAGATAGTTCATTAGGCATTATCATTGTCAGTCAGTAGCACCAAACCAGTAATAAACAGAAATACATCATTAAGGGCGCGATTTTAATCCCGGGAATCAGCGACGCTTTTACCGACAGGAAATGTTGCTTGAGAAAATCGCAGGAGGCGCTGCTCGTAAGAACAAAAATTAATTATCACAACATGAGGTCGGAGGTTAGGCAACCAATTAAACTGAATTCAGCTTTCTCGCTAATAAAACATTAGAAATAGGCTAATAAGAAGTAGATGAGAACGAAAAACACACATTTTTACAAAATTTATTTAAATAAACATTTCGTAAAATTAACTACAACAAAAAAAAAAAAACCTAAGGTTATTTAATAAGAAAAATAGATGAGTGCTCGACCTGCGTACTCCAAGACCCCCACTGTTACCCCCAAGGTATGGAGATGGTGCCGGGCGCTGCCCCAAGGGATGATAAGGCCCGGACCGGCGATCACCTCATACCGAGGCGCCGGGGCGACCATCGGGAAGTAACCCGGCATCATAGGGAACGGCGCTGGAGGTGGAGATGCGTACACGAACCCCGGGGATAGTTCCGACTCTGGAACGGAGACCGGCCGCGGTGGGGGTGAAGTCGCCAGAGACGCCAAAATCTCTGACAACGCTACGGAGGAGGGAGAAGGGCTGCGAAAGTCAGAACCCGGAGGGTTCACCCCTGCTTGGGGAAGATGGTGATCTGGAAAAAAAAAAAAAAACAAATAAACGCTAAGGGAAGCAAGACTCAGAGCTGCTAACCAGTCCATTACACAGCAAGAACAAATAAGAGTTTCGTTTTTTTTTAAATTTGGGAAAAATTTAACCATAGAAAAATTTCATACTTACCCATTTTGTATGCTTTCGGGAACGAAACTGAGCACGATGGGACACACAAGAAACTTATAACTACCATTTCTGCCTATGCGGGAATTTTTAGTATAAACACTGCCGAGACACTACCATGCAGAAGTTATGAATTCTCATAATTCATTAAGCGACTACAACAGCCCCTGTGTTCGACTGAAATACCGTACGAAAAGGAAAACAAAAAATTCACTTAACTCCATTTATTAACGTTAGGAAAAACACACCAAAAAAAAAAAAAATTATTTTAAAATTGAAGCACCACCGTGATGTGGTGTGGGCCTTGCCGGATGATCACGCGGCCCCCGTTTGGGAGCCGCAGGACGAAGGCCCCTTCACCCCCCAGGTCCGCCGCGGGGACGGCCGTTGCCACGGCCCCACCGGTATCAAGCCTCAGCATGGCCGTGTGCGCTAGAAAAAAAAAAACACAACACTTTCACAAATCGGTTCAGCATCCAAAGAAAAAAAAAACACAACAACAACAACAGAAAGGGAATGAACATAATAAAGGATTTAATTCGGTACTCACCGGTTCCAGGCGGGGCCGGCTGTTCTGGGACGGCGGCTACATATGAACAAAAGAAAAAACAAATGAAGATAAATAATAAACATTTAGATAAGAAAGTAATAAAATCTTTGGAAATAGAAAACCCCTCCCAAGAAGGAAAGAAATAATATACATCTATACTCACGGGCCTCGTCCCAGCTGTTCCTTCTAACAAAAACTCTACGATCTGTAACAACAATGGAGTTAAGGAAATTTTTCTTAACAAAAGGACGGGAACAAGAACTCACCCATTCTGTTCAAAAGTCAGGGAGAGAATGAAGAAAAGCCACCAATACATTTTTAATCGCCAGAAAGAAGACGCATTGTTGGCATAAAATATGGTATCGAGGATGACAAACAAGAAGAGAGAGGGAACAATGGGAAAGGGCGCTGACGAGGACCGACCACCGACCGATGCTTAGTCCAAAAAGGAAAAAGAAAGAGAAAAAGAAACGGAGACGCGATAAAAGATAAGCTCGAGTGAACAAATCAGGGAGAAGAACAAGGCGCCAAGGCATCTTCAAAGGAGTCGCCGCTTAAATTTTGAAATCCCCGGGAACCCCCCCAGCAAACGTGAGGGCTACCCACCGAAAACAACCGCCAGAAACCCTACAGGTCCAAAAAGGCGTGAATGAACATCAGGGAAAAACCCGAAATGCAATCCCAGGAACCAAGCGATAAGCGAGCCAGCGAATATCGGCGCTAATTACCCCTAAAAGAGATAACAGGCAGGCAAGCGACAGAAGACGCTGCGCTGTGCAATTTGGACGTGGGCAGAAAGATAAAGGTAAAAAGGGACATTAAATGCGGAATGCTTCCGATTAATGGTGTCCAACAATAAGAAAAATCAGTAAAAGGGATGTAACGAGGACAGAGGAAAAAGGACCGAGACCCACCACAAACAGAGCCTCTCCAAACCGCCAAAACTAATACCATCACTCGTTCAATACGCAAAACACCGCATATTAGAAAAATTCTCAACAATTAATCAAGGGATGATTCTTACCAAAATGGGAACTCTCACGCCATCTATCGGTAGAAGCTGTAAATGAGAGTCCAGGCGCACACCGTCACTTCACAGGCACCTTCCCACGCGAATCTCGCGTCACCTATCGGTGGGAAGCACAAATAAAAGTCAAGACCCACACTAACACTCTGCACTTGCAGTCGCCGTGATGTCGCACACTCCTGAAGACCGCGCGTAACCAACAGATGGTCTTAGTTACAACAAAAACCCCCGCATTTATTCTGCACCCCGTCCTCTCAAGATTGAGAATAACGCGTAAAGCTGATCATGTCATCTATCAACTTAGGAAATACCTGCGCAATATTCCCATACCAGTCGTTAAACATATGCTACCACCCGTTAATTGCAATTAAATAACAGTAGCTTCACCAGTGTATTCAAAATTGCCTAACCACCGTACCCAATAAATCTTTTTCTAAAACAAAAGGCTTGCGTTTACCTTAATAGTTTTCTACAAGTATTTTGTTATAAAACCACCATTAAGAACACGCGTTTTCATTAACAAGTTAGCCACGATGATAATTTTAACCGTTTTATAAAGTCACCATTACGCACTTGCAATTCTCGTAACCACTCAACAGTGATTTCTTTTATCAAGCAACTATGTTTCGTTGACAATTTAACAACAATAATTCCTATACAAAACTACCCTTAAGGACTTTCGTGTCCTTTTAACAAGTTATTAACAAAATTTCTCAAGGCCACCCTTAATGACTTGCGCGCCCATGAATATTTTCCTACACCTTAAGAACTGTGGGTTCCCACTAACAAACCAGAAACTCTAAATTCTTTTTAAATTATTCAAGAAACACCACGCAATCGCGACTCGTTTCTTGCAAGTCCAAGTGACGTTCATACTTGTAAATATTATTAATGATTAATCAATTGTGAACATTAAGCTAGTGCCTTATTGATCAATAATCCAAAAGGAAGTAATAGCCAAGGGGTTGTTGACAATCGGTAACCATCGGGGCACCTCAATGACAATCAGCAACAAAGGAATCTCGCGAATACCCGCGTTCCAAGTACCACTAATACTAACCACCGAAGCGCATAAACGAACCAACCACAGGAGCTGATAGGAGTGATAACTCTGGAAACTTATTTTCAGACTACGAATTCAAAAAGAAATCATAACTCGATAAAAGATCTATAACTTAAACAAACAAAACTGTGGGAGAAATAACCCAACACCAACACCAACGAAAGAATTCATAATGACAAACGGTACCGACCCTCCTCGACCAGAGGCACCAACGGTAACCTTGGAATCAATTCCAAGCTTTTCAGGGGAAGGGTCAGTGCGAGTCTTTCTGGGATACATCGAGGACTACGGTCAACTGATAGGCTGGAATGACAAGCAAAAGGTACAGGTGGCCAAGCTAAAACTGACTGGAGACGCTCGTCGCTTACTGGAATGGAATGACAAATTACGAGACACCGACACTTGGGAAGAGTGGTCGGCAGAATTAAAGAAGAGATACGAACGGCCTGTATTCACAACCGAGGCCACACTTCAATTCAGGACATGCAGGCAGCGAGTGGGCGAGTCAGTCACTGACTTCAGTGAAAGGCTTCAGGTACTGGCAGCAACCACTTATCAGAAAACTGGTGACGGTGATAAGGATAGATGGAGAAAAGAACATCTAAAGGAGGAATGTTTGGAACAATTCATGGAAGGCCTGTTGATGCCCATTGGACAGCGAGTCATGTCGGCACAACCGGCCACTTTCGAAAATGCAGTCGCCCTAGCAATCAGGGAAGAGTTCATCGAGAAACGCACCGGAAAGGGTACCTATCAAAGAAAGATCGAAGTCAATCTACCAGCAGCCACATCTACAGCAGTGGATGAAGAGACTGAAAAACCATACCACCAAGGGTCAGGAGAGAGAGAGAGGCCAAATGATCAGTGGAAGGCAAATTACAACCGAGTCCGCGGACCAGACGGCCGACCTCCTCACTGGCTAGGGACAAACCAACCCCACCGAGGATCAGGAACCCCAGCAAACACAAATGCCAGGCCAGAGTGGGGAAGGAACAGGACCTCTTACGATAAGTCGAACATCACCTGCTATCGATGCGGCAGACAAGGACATATTCAGAGAGAATGTCGACAACGACAACAACAATATCAAAACCCGCCGTGTTGCACGCACGCCCAAGGATGCAGCAGACAAGGACCGAGTAATAGTCGCTCATTCTTCGCATCCAGGAATCAGGAAAGAAATCGTCCTTTAAACTCTTCGAGGACCGAACCCGTGGGGAAGGTTACGGTCCGCCAGGGGACCCACCCAAATCCCAACCAACATTAGCCTACCAAACTCCAAGGCGCCAGGTCTGCTATATACGTCTGAACATAAGCGAACTCAATAGATTCTGTGTGACAGGGAATTCACACCAATTAGTGGTCCTTGTCGACACGGGAGCAGATTTATCACTAATCAAACGAGAAGTCATTGACCTTCTGGATAAACCCGTCATCCAACGCATAGCTCTCGTAATACGCGACGTACAAGGCAGACCCATACCATATGAAGGGATCATTCAAGTCCCATTACAACTCAGCAAGGAAACGGAAATTGTACATGATTTTATAATAGTTTACGATGATATCAAATTCAAGGGAGACATACTCGTAGGGCTGGATTTTCTCAGTAAATTTAGGGTTCGAATTTGCTGGGCAGCTAAAACCATACAAATCCAAGGTTGCCATCTACCATTAACCGCAGCCATAGATAACCAACATGACAACTTCAGGAACAATAATCACCACAAGGCTCAATACAGTGATCAAACCCATGACAATATAGAACAGAGAAGCAATAACAAAGTAGAACAAGGAATAGTGAATAACCAAGAGAATTATAGTAGTATGAGCATTAGAACAATTACTGATAACTCTGCAGAGTATTTTTGCACGTGTACCGCATTGCCAAAAGGGCAGCGAAATTGTACTAGCGAAATAGGCAACAAAAATGATAATCTAAACCCACTTACCGACGTCGGAGAGAAAGAAAACACAAAAGTTAAACAACACGCTGATAGCAACCGATATAGTGAGAATGTAAAATGTAATGAAGTTAAGAATAGCAATACTGAAGTTAACATAACAGATAACGAAGTTACGATGAAAAAGAAAGATATGAGTAATGAAGAAACTGAAATTGTATTAAAGCCTCCGGAGGCAAAACACTATACCGAACCGGAGTTGAGAGACATTGAGCAGAAATCTCACAGGAAACAGGGTGTGGCAACTCAGAAAGAAGCCAACTCAAATATAGTTCGTTTGGCTCACGATATCGAACTCCAACCAAAAAGCCAGACGATCTGTTGTGGTATTATGACGGGTCAGGCCAACTCGCCATTTATCATTATAGAACCACGCAATACCCAAATGCCCGGCGTACTAGTCGCCCGAGTGCTCTGCGCAACTCAAAAATACCTCCCGATTCGTATAGTCAATTTTCTGAACATAAGCACAAAGCTACCCAAAAACAAAATCATGGGATCGTGTGTTGAAGCCATGGTAGAGAACGAACCTAAAGTTGAAGACGCTTCTATAAATACTGTACTGACAGAAGAAGAAAAGCAACAAGAGATAGAGGAATTGTATCAAAAATTAAACTACCCCAAGGAAAATAATTTCCATCAAAAAGCCCTTGAAAAATTAATAGCAGAATTCATCGACATTTTCCGAAAACCAGACCAACATTTAACATGTACAAGTCGAGTCAAACACCATATAATCACCGAAACGGTGCAACCCATTACCAGTACCCTACCGGGTACCCTACCATCGAGGAGAAATCCTCGATAAAGAGATTCAACAACTATTAAATAATAATATCATTAGAAAAAGCCAATCCCCATGGAGTGCCCCTGCACTCTTAGTCGAGAAAAAAACCATTCCGGGCGAAGAACCTGAATTCCGACTGTGTATCGATTATAAAGAATTGAACAAGATCAGCAAAACCAACGGAACGAAATCGTAAACGAAGAGATGGAAGACGACCCAATGATAAACGAAGCCGACCCTACCCAACACCAAGATGAATACCTTCCGCTTCAACAAGAACCGGAACCCAGTCACCCGTACCAGACGCGTAGCAAAGGAGACGTTCCAGAATACCCCTGGGTTCTCCGCAAACCTATTTAGCCTACAATTAAGAATAACCACTTAGAATAGAACTTAAGAAGCATACAAAAATTTCGCTCCATAGGATAGATTATTTATTAGCATTAAGATAGGATAAGAAAACAATCACAGACGAAGGATAATACAGACTATCTGTTTACAGATCAAACCATCATGAGGTTGGTACTTTTACCCCTCCTTTGGCACCTTACAAACCGGCTGATAGTCTACGATTGCCAGAACTCCGCGACCAATATCACTATCATCCCTAATCTATTATAGCATTTCATACTGTAATCACTTATATAAGGGCAGAACGCATGCGTAACGTGGGCAGTGGAGATTTGTGGTCAGGCGGAAAAGCTAACCGCGGCAGGTCTTACGTAGTTTGTACACCATGTCACAATATCAGCAACAATGGAGTCTTAGCCCAGGTCCCGCCAAGGGACGATTGGACGTCACAAGCATCACATGGGAATCTCCGGAGACTTCCACCGAAGAAGTTCACCTTTTCTGGAAAACGGGCAATAACCGAACCAATGGCCACATTAGCACAAGGGACAACTTCTACCTCTTATCCACTCAGTGTGGGGATACCATTTCCCTGTACCTACAGCACGGCAATGTTCCGGGACCAAACCAAAGTCGATCCACGGAACTACAGTACACCGCACGTTGCAATACAGCCAATTCCACCCCCGTAGAGGGGGCGGTGTGGGAAATACTCATCGTGATCCTGGAGTTAATCGCCATTAATCTACTCCTTTGTTTCATGTTTTATCTCATCATTCGAGCTCGGAGTGCCAGTTGGCGTCCACGGGCGGCTACCACCAACACGAGCCGTCCACCCACTCCGACATACCTCGGGTTCACATGGGGCTTCCCCGGACGCAACTCCGTATCAAGGCCAGCCTCTTGGCATGATCCCCACGGCTATGACATCCCAGCACAGCCTCCCAGACCTGTCTCGTTTCTGGGTTCGCAACCTGCAACCTTGCCAGATGGCCCCTCAACGTCACCACCCGACCCTCAGGCAGCACCAGCTCATGAACGCAGTCACAACCCAACCACCCGGGAGACTTCCCGCAGTATTTCTCGTGCTGTCTCAGCTAAACCATCACCAATTCAGTGTAGTGCGCGAGGTGCAGTGCTGTATCAAAACATCTCCAATCGGTTAGCCACGATTATCGAAACTGAGTTAGATTCATCCACGGACGAAGAAAACCACGTCGAGAAGGAACACTCACTGCTTCGTAATGATGAAGGAAAGCAGATTTACCAACCCCGAAGACCCAGTGCCCAAAAGGGACTAGCTGAGCATTCCCGGCAACCAAACTTGTAAGCTAGTAGCGAGGATACGTATGTTAACTTTCACACCTTAATAAACCTTTCAAAAATAGTACCCTCACTGCTGGACCGTGTTACCATAGTTCTGTACGTAGTCATAAGTCTTGTGAGAAAATACGAGCACCTTGAGGCTCATATTTTCATCTTAAAGCGGGGAGTGTTGTGGTGAACCGGAATTTCAACCCTTAAATTAGCCCTACTGTGGCACACAGTATTTTTTCATAACGAGCCTACTCTTCATTATCATGGGAACCAAAAGTCCGAACTTCCCAGTATTGTCAATTAACATAATCTTCAAGGCAAGCGATCGCTTCCCATGGCCCCACACAGTCACACTTCATTCCAGGAATAATCAGCAAAATGCATTCCATGCCCAAATATGGAGAACATCGTCACGTCCAATCAAATCAATCCAGTTGCAACTAATATGCACATTTGCATGGGAAACTTGGGGTCAATACAAACACTTGAGATCAAGGCCAATAAGTCTGACGAATGCGTTATCATTCTGGGTGGTCCGATGCCAATTAATTATGGGAAATGCACTGATAAAAACACTTGCCGCCGTTTCCGGTGACGGAATTGCGAGAAATAGATTTTTTTTGCTACATTATCTTCGATATTCTCACGCTCGAGAACCCTATAAAAACAACCGGATTAGAATTAGAAGGCAATTCGATTCCGATTCAGTCTCGCGTGCGGATGGGCCTGCTTCCTAGTCTAATCGTGATACCCAACTTCCGGCCGCTGTGCTAGTGCCAAGTACGGAAGGACAGCTTCCAACACGACCTTCTCCATTGAGTGACAGTGGCGCTTCGCCGAGGTTCCCCCCTCCGACTTTTCCATACAATCGCTGAACTGCTGACATGTAAGTCCCACTGACCTACTTATGCGGTTCTGCCCTTGCGAAGGCCGCCTTATCGGCGCTTACCGGCGATTCGACGGTGACTCAACAGGCCCGCGGTATGAATCTGGTTCGACAAGTCAATGATCCACCGTATCGGATCAGCTTTTTCCGGCTTGATGTGGGCCCTCCATGCCAAACAGCAAGGGTTCGTGCCCCCCGTTTTTGCCCTACGGTGTACCTTGTCACCGCCCTCAATTTGATAAACGGACAGTTCTACGTCCTCAAGGCCCGGGTGCCAACCTCGGGCTCGCCCATACACTTTGAGCGCCTGGAGTAACCAAAAGCGAGACCCGCTACCCTTCCAGGCACTCGTGACCCTGTTACCACGATTGATCGCAACTCCCCCCCCCCGACAACCCTCAGTTAAAAATGTTATAGGCTAGTTTAATGTTCATATGTAATACGTTTCTATGTTCTTCCGTAACGAAGGCATAAATTTATACTCTTATAGATAAGATTCCGTCGCTTACTGCTTGATATGCGTTTATTCAGTAATCTTAACGAGATACCGGGGTTCACCGCCCTGGTCTCTCTATGTCCATATATTAACGTAAGATGCACAGTTAATGTTCCTAATACTGTAACCGTAATCACCCCTTTTTCTTGTTTGAGTATGTAACTCTCCAATAACTGTTAGCTCGTCAAAAATGTGTTACCAATTTACAATAGATAACCTATGGAGCGAGACTGCGTCTCATTTGCCCTTCTCATTCCCCGAATCGGCCCTCACGGGCCAGGACCTAAGGGGCACTCTTTTGTGACGGCCCTCGGCACAAAAACTCGGACACTAAATACAAATAAGCAAAATAGCCAAAGACCCGACGGTGCCGCCACAGTATCTACGAACGCCAGAATGCATACAATTGACCTAAACGTCTCCTTTTCCTATTCTGAGTCGATGCTGCATGCTTTAAGTGTGTTTGGTGGCTCAGAACCATCAAAAAACGTTGAAATATAGTTCAAATTCAATTAAAATCGACAAAAATACAGTTTCTAGCTAAAATTTGATGGTTTCGTTGCACTTTCCGAGCCCGTAGGGTATCTGATTGGCTTAAAAGTACAAGAAAACACTTCAAAAGTGACGTTTCTGAAGAATTTTAACAGTTTTCTTGTATCTACGAACGCCAGAATGCATAAAATTGACCTAAACGTCTCCTTTTCCTATTCTGAGTCGATTCTGCATGCTTTAAGTGTGTTTGGTGGCTCAGAACCATCAAAAAACGTTGAAATATAGTTCAAATTCAATAAAAATCGACAAAAATACAGTTTCTAGCTAAAATTTGATGGTTTCGTTGCACTTTCCGAGCCCGTAGGGTATCTGATTGGCTTAAAAGTACAAGAAAACACTTCAAAAGTGACGTTTCTGAAGAATTTTAACAGTTTTCTTGTATCTACGAACGCCAGAATGCATAAAATTGACCTAAACGTCTCCTTTTCCTATTCTGAGTCGATTCTGCATGCTTTAAGTGTGTTTGGTGGCTCAGAACCATCAAAAAACGTTGAAATATAGTTCAAATTCAATAAAAATCGACAAAAATACAGTTTCTAGCTAAAATTTGATGGTTTCGTTGCACTTTCCGAGACCGTAGGGTATCTGATTGGCTTAAAAGTACAAGAAAACACTTCAAAAGTGACGTTTCTGAAGAATTTTAACAGTTTTCTTGTATCTACGAACGCCAGAATGCATAAAATTGACCTAAACGTCTCCTTTTCCTATTCTGAGTCGATTCTGCATGCTTTAAGTGTGTTTGGTGGCTCAGAACCATCAAAAAACGTTGAAATATAGTTCAAATTCAATAAAAATCGACAAAAATACAGTTTCTAGCTAAAATTTGATGGTTTCGTTGCACTTTCCGAGCCCGTAGGGTATCTGATTGGCTTAAAAGTACAAGAAAACACTTCAAAAGTGACGTTTCTGAAGAATTTTAACAGTTTTCTTGTATCTACGAACGCCAGAATGCATAAAATTGACCTAAACGTCTCCTTTTCCTATTCTGAGTCGATTCTGCATGCTTTAAGTGTGTTTGGTGGCTCAGAACCATCAAAAAACGTTGAAATATAGTTCAAATTCAATAAAAATCGACAAAAATACAGTTTCTAGCTAAAATTTGATGGTTTCGTTGCACTTTCCGAGCCCGTAGGGTATCTGATTGGCTTAAAAGTACAAGAAAACATTTCAAAAGTGACGTTTCTAAAGAATTTTAACAGTTTTCTTGTATCTACGAACGCCAGAATGCATAAAATTGACCTAAACGTCTCCTTTTCCTATTCTGAGTCGATTCTGCATGCTTTAAGTGTGTTTGGTGGCTCAGAACCATCAAAAAACGTTGAAATATAGTTCAAATTCAATAAAAATCGACAAAAATACAGTTTCTAGCTAAAATTTGATGGTTTCGTTGCACTTTCCGAGCCCGTAGGGTATCTGATTGGCTTAAAAGTACAAGAAAACACTTCAAAAGTGACGTTTCTGAAGAATTTTAACAGTTTTCTTGTATCTACGAACGCCAGAATGCATAAAATTGACCTAAACGTCTCCTTTTCCTATTCTGAGTCGATTCTGCATGCTTTAAGTGTGTTTGGTGGCTCAGAACCATCAAAAAACGTTGAAATATAGTTCAAATTCAATAAAAATCGACAAAAATACAGTTTCTAGCTAAAATTTGATGGTTTCGTTGCACTTTCCGAGCCCGTAGGGTATCTGATTGGCTTAAAAGTACAAGAAAACACTTCAAAAGTGACGTTTCTGAAGAATTTTAACAGTTTTCTTGTATCTACGAACGCCAGAATGCATAAAATTGACCTAAACGTCTCCTTTTCCTATTCTGAGTCGATTCTGCATGCTTTAAGTGTGTTTGGTGGCTCAGAACCATCAAAAAACGTTGAAATATAGTTCAAATTCAATAAAAATCGACAAAAATACAGTTTCTAGCTAAAATTTGATGGTTTCGTTGCACTTTCCGAGCCCGTAGGGTATCTGATTGGCTTAAAAGTACAAGAAAACACTTCAAAAGTGACGTTTCTGAAGAATTTTAACAGTTTTCTTGTATCTACGAACGCCAGAATGCATAAAATTGACCTAAACGTCTCCTTTTCCTATTCTGAGTCGATTCTGCATGCTTTAAGTGTGTTTGGTGGCTCAGAACCATCAAAAAACGTTGAAATATAGTTCAAATTCAATAAAAATCGACAAAAATACAGTTTCTAGCTAAAATTTGATGGTTTCGTTGCACTTTCCGAGCCCGTAGGGTATCTGATTGGCTTAAAAGTACAAGAAAACACTTCAAAAGTGATGTTTCTGAAGAATTTTAACAGTTTTCTTGTATCTACGAACGCCAGAATGCATAAAATTGACCTAAACGTCTCCTTTTCCTATTCTGAGTCGATTCTGCATGCTTTAAGTGTTTTTGGTGGCTCAGAACCATCAAAAAACGTTGAAATATAGTTCAAATTCAATAAAAATCGACAAGAATACAGTTTGTAGCTAAAATTTGATGGTTTCGTTGCACTTTCCGAGCCCGTAGGGTATCTGATTGGCTTAAAAGTACAAGAAAACACTTCAAAAGTGACGTTTCTGAAGAATTTTAACAGTTTTCTTGTATCTACGAACGCCAGAATGCATAAAATTGACCTAAACGTCTCCTTTTCCTATTCTGAGTCGATTCTGCATGCTTTAAGTGTGTTTGGTGGCTCAGAACCATCAAAAAACGTTGAAATATAGTTCAAATTCAATAAAAATCGACAAAAATACAGTTTCTAGCTAAAATTTGATGGTTTCGTTGCACTTTCCGAGCCCGTTGGGTATCTGATTGGCTTAAAAGTACAAGAAAACACTTCAAAAGTGACGTTTCTGAAGAATTTTAACAGTTTTCTTGTATCTACGAACGCCAGAATGCATAAAATTGACCTAAACGTCTCCTTTTCCTATTCTGAGTCGATTCTGCATGCTTTAAGTGTGTTTGGTGGCTCAGAACCATCAAAAAACGTTGAAATATAGTTCAAATTCAATAAAAATCGACAAAAATACAGTTTCTAGCTAAAATTTGATGGTTTCGTTGCACTTTCCGAGCCCGTTGGGTATCTGATTGGCTTAAAAGTACAAGAAAACACTTCAAAAGTGACGTTTCTGAAGAATTTTAACAGTTGTCTTGTGTCTACGAACGCCAGAATGCATAAAATTGACCTAAACGTCTCCTTTTCCTATTCTGAGTCGATTCTGCATGCTTTAAGTGTGTTTGGTGGCTCAGAACCATCAAAAAACGTTGAAATATAGTTCAAATTCAATAAAAATCGACAAAAATACAGTTTCTAGCTAAAATTTGATGGTTTCGTTGCACTTTCCGAGCCCGTTGGGTATCTGATTGGCTTAAAAGTACAAGAAAACACTTCAAAAGTGACGTTTCTGAAGAATTTTAACAGTTTTCTTGTATCTACGAACGCCAGAATGCATAAAATTGACCTAAACGTCTCCTTTTCCTATTCTGAGTCGATTCTGCATGCTTTAAGTGTGTTTGGTGGCTCAGAACCATCAAAAAACGTTGAAATATAGTTCAAATTCAATAAAAATCGACAAAAATACAGTTTCTAGCTAAAATTTGATGGTTTCGTTGCACTTTCCGAGCCCGTAGGGTATCTGATTGGCTTAAAAGTACAAGAAAACACTTCAAAAGTGACGTTTCTGAAGAATTTTAACAGTTTTCTTGTATCTACGAACGCCAGAATGCATAAAATTGACCTAAACGTCTCCTTTTCCTATTCTGAGTCGATTCTGCATGCTTTAAGTGTGTTTGGTGGCTCAGAACCATCAAAAAACGTTGAAATATAGTTCAAATTCAATAAAAATCGACAAAAATACAGTTTCTAGCTAAAATTTGATGGTTTCGTTGCACTTTCCGAGCCCGTAGGGTATCTGATTGGCTTAAAAGTACAAGAAAACACTTCAAAAGTGACGTTTCTGAAGAATTTTAACAGTTTTCTTGTATCTACGAACGCCAGAATGCATAAAATTGACCTAAACGTCTCCTTTTCCTATTCTGAGTCGATTCTGCATGCTTTAAGTGTGTTTGGTGGCTCAGAACCATCAAAAAACGTTGAAATATAGTTCAAATTCAATAAAAATCGACAAAAATACAGTTTCTAGCTAAAATTTGATGGTTTCGTTGCACTTTCCGAGCCCGTAGGGTATCTGATTGGCTTAAAAGTACAAGAAAACACTTCAAAAGTGACGTTTCTGAAGAATTTTAACAGTTTTCTTGTATCTACGAACGCCAGAATGCATAAAATTGACCTAAACGTCTCCTTTTCCTATTCTGAGTCGATTCTGCATGCTTTAAGTGTGTTTGGTGGCTCAGAACCATCAAAAAACGTTGAAATATAGTTCAAATTCAATAAAAATCGACAAAAATACAGTTTCTAGCTAAAATTTGATGGTTTCGTTGCACTTTCCGAGCCCGTATTGTATCTGATTGGCTTAAAAGTACAAGAAAACACTTCAAAAGTGACGTTTCTGAAGAGTTTTAACAGTTTTCTTGTATCTACGAACGCCAGAATGCATAAAATTGACCTAAACGTCTCCTTTTCCTATTCTGAGTCGATTCTGCATGCTTTAAGTGTGTTTGGTGGCTCAGAACCATCAAAAAACGTTGAAATATAGTTCAAATTCAATAAAAATCGACAAAAATACAGTTTCTAGCTAAAATTTGATGGTTTCGTTGCACTTTCCGAGCCCGTTGGGTATCTGATTGGCTTAAAAGTACAAGAAAACACTTCAAAAGTGACGTTTCTGAAGAATTTTAACAGTTTTCTTGTATCTACGAACGCCAGAATGCATAAAATTGACCTAAACGTCTCCTTTTCCTATTCTGAGTCGATTCTGCATGCTTTAAGTGTGTTTGGTGGCTCAGAACCATCAAAAAACGTTGAAATCTAGTTCAAATTCAATAAAAATCGACAAAAATACAGTTTCTAGCTAAAATTTGATGGTTTCGTTGCACTTTCCGAGCCCGTAGGGTATCTGATTGGCTTAAAAGTACAAGAAAACACTTCAAAAGTGACGTTTCTGAAGAATTTTAACAGTTTTCTTGTATCTACGAACGCCAGAATGCATAAAATTGACCTAAACGTCTCCTTTTCCTATTCTGAGTCGATTCTGCATGCTTTAAGTGTGTTTGGTGGCTCAGAACCATCAAAAAACGTTGAAATATAGTTCAAATTCAATAAAAATCGACAAAAATACAGTTTCTAGCTAAAATTTGATGGTTTCGTTGCATTTTCCGAGCCCGTTGGGTATCTGATTGGCTTTAAAGTACAAGAAAACACTTCAAAAGTGACGTTTCTGAAGAATTTTAACAGTTTTCTTGTATCTACGAACGCCAGAATGCATAAAATTGACCTAAACGTCTCCTTTTCCTATTCTGAGTCGATTCTGCATGCTTTAAGTGTGTTTGGTGGCTCAGAACCATCAAAAAACGTTGAAATATAGTTCAAATTCAATTAAAATCGACAAAAATACAGTTTCTAGCTAAAATTTTATGGTTTCGTTGCACTTTCCGAGCCCGTAGGGTATCTGATTGGCTTAAAAGTACAAGAAAACACTTCAAAAGTGACGTTTCTGAAGAATTTTAACAGTTTTCTTGTATCTACGAACGCCAGAATGCATAAAATTGACCTAAACGTCTCCTTTTCCTATTCTGAGTCGATTCTGCATGCTTTAAGTGTGTTTGGTGGCTCAGAACCATCAAAAAACGTTGAAATATAGTTCAAATTCAATAAAAATCGACAAAAATACAGTTTCTAGCTAAAATTTGATGGTTTCGTTGCACTTTCCGAGCCCGTAGGGTATCTGATTGGCTTAAAAGTACAAGAAAACACTTCAAAAGTGACGTTTCTGAAGAATTTTAACAGTTTTCTTGTATCTACGAACGCCAGAATGCATAAAATTGACCTAAACGTCTCCTTTTCCTATTCTGAGTCGATTCTGCATGCTTTAAGTGTGTTTGGTGGCTCAGAACCATCAAAAAACGTTGAAATATAGTTCAAATTCAATAAAAATCGACAAAAATACAGTTTCTAGCTAAAATTTGATGGTTTCGTTGCACTTTCCGAGCCCGTAGGGTATCTGATTGGCTTAAAAGTACAAGAAAACACTTCAAAAGTGACGTTTCTGAAGAATTTTAACAGTTTTCTTGTATCTACGAACGCCAGAATGCATAAAATTGACCTAAACGTCTCCTTTTCCTATTCTGAGTCGATTCTGCATGCTTTAAGTGTGTTTGGTGGCTCAGAACCATCAAAAAACGTTGAAATATAGTTCAAATTCAATAAAAATCGACAAAAATACAGTTTCTAGCTAAAATTTGATGGTTTCGTTGCACTTTCCGAGACCGTAGGGTATCTGATTGGCTTAAAAGTACAAGAAAACACTTCAAAAGTGACGTTTCTGAAGAATTTTAACAGTTTTCTTGTATCTACGAACGCCAGAATGCATAAAATTGACCTAAACGTCTCCTTTTCCATTTCTGAGTCGATTCTGCATGCTTTAAGTGTGTTTGGTGGCTCAGAACCATCAAAAAACGTTGAAATATAGTTCAAATTCAATAAAAATCGACAAAAATATAGTTTCTAGCTAAAATTTGATGGTTTCGTTGCACTTTCCGAGCCCCTAGGGTCTCTGATTGGCTTAAAAGTACAAGAAAACACTTCAAAAGTGACGTTTCTGAAGAATTTTAACAGTTTTCTTGTATCTACGAACGCCAGAATGAATAAAATTGACCTAAACGTCTCCTTTTACTATTCTGAGTCGATTCTGCATGCTTTAAGTGTGTTTGGTGGCTCAGAACCATCAAAAAACGTTGAAATATAGTTCAAATTCAATAAAAATCGACAAAAATACAGTTTCTAGCTAAAATTTGATGGTTTCGTTGCACTTTCCGAGCCCGTTGGGTATCTGATTGGCTTAAAAGTACAAGAAAACACTTCAAAAGTGACGTTTCTGAAGAATTTTAACAGTTTTCTTGTATCTACGAACGCCAGAATGCATAAAATTGACCTAAACGTCTCCTTTTCCTATTCTGAGTCGATTCTGCATGCTTTAAGTGTGTTTGGTGGCTCAGAACCATCAAAAAACGTTGAAATATAGTTCAAATTCAATAAAAATCGACAAAAATACAGTTTCTAGCTAAAATTTGATGGTTTCGTTGCACTTTCCGAGCCCGTAGGGTATCTGATTGGCTTAAAAGTACAAGAAAACACTTCAAAAGTGACGTTTCTGAAGAATTTTAACAGTTTTCTTGTATCTACGAACGCCAGAATGCATAAAATTGACCTAAACGTCTCCTTTTCCTATTCTGAGTCGATTCTGCATGCTTTAAGTGTGTTTGGTGGCTCAGAACCATCAAAAAACGTTGAAATATAGTTCAAATTCAATAAAAATCGACAAAAATACAGTTTCTAGCTAAAATTTGATGGTTTCGTTGCACTTTCCGAGCCCGTAGCGTATCTGATTGGCTTAAAAGTACAAGAAAACACTTCAAAAGTGACGTTTCTGAAGAATTTTAACAGTTTTCTTGTATCTACGAACGCCAGAATGCATAAAATTGACCTAAACTTCTCCTTTTCCTATTCTGAGTCGATTCTGCATGCTTTAAGTGTGTTTGGTGGCTCAGAACCATCAAAAAACGTTGAAATATAGTTCAAATTCAATAAAAATCGACAAAAATACAGTTTCTAGCTAAAATTTTATGGTTTCGTTGCACTTTCCGAGCCCGTAGCGTATCTGATTGGCTTAAAAGTACAAGAAAACACTTCAAAAGTGACGTTTCTGAAGAATTTTAACAGTTTTCTTGTATCTACGAACGCCAGAATGCATAAAATTGACCTAAACGTCTCCTTTTCCTATTCTGAGTCGATTCTGCATGCTTTAAGTGTGTTTGGTGGCTCAGAACCATCAAAAAACTTTGAAATATAGTTCAAATTCAATAAAAATCGACAAAAATACAGTTTCTAGCTAAAATTTGATGGTTTCGTTGCACTTTCCGAGCCCGTAGGGTATCTGATTGGCTTAAAAGTACAAGAAAACACTTCAAAAGTGACGTTTCTGAAGAATTTTAACAGTTTTCTTGTATCTACGAACGCCAGAATGCATAAAATTGACCTAAACGTCTCCTTTTCCTATTCTGAGTCGATTCTGCATGCTTTAAGTGTGTTTGGTGGCTCAGAACCATCAAAAAACGTTGAAATATAGTTCAAATTCAATAAAAATCGACAAAAATACAGTTTCTAGCTAAAATTTGATGGTTTCGTTGCACTTTCCGAGCCCGTAGGGTATCTGATTGGCTTAAAAGTACAAGAAAACACTTCAAAAGTGACGTTTCTGAAGAATTTTAACAGTTTTCTTGTATCTACGAACGCCAGAATGCATAAAATTGACTTAAACGTCTCCTTTTCCTATTCTGAGTCGATTCTGCATGCTTTAAGTGTGTTTGGTGGCTCAGAACCATCAAAAAACGTTGAAATATAGTTCAAATTCAATAAAAATCGACAAAAATACAGTTTCTAGCTAAAATTTGATGGTTTCGTTGCACTTTCCGAGCCCGTAGGGTATCTGATTGGCTTAAAAGTACAAGAAAACACTTCAAAAGTGACGTTTCTGAAGAATTTTAACAGTTTTCTTGTATCTACGAACGCCAGAATGCATAAAATTGACCTAAACGTCTCCTTTTCCTATTCTGAGTCGATTCTGCATGTTTTAAGTGTGTTTGGTGGCTCAGAACCATCAAAAAACGTTGAAATATAGTTCAAATTCAATAAAAATCGACAAAAATACAGTTTCTAGCTAAAATTTGATGGTTTCGTTGCACTTTCCGAGCCCGTAGGGTATCTGATTGGCTTAAAAGTACAAGAAAACACTTCAAAAGTGACGTTTCTGAAGAATTTTAACAGTTTTCTTGTATCTACGAACGCCAGAATGCATAAAATCGACCTAAACGTCTCCTTTTCCTATTCTGAGTCGATTCTGCATGCTTTAAGTGTGTTTGGTGGCTCAGAACCATCAAAAAACGTTGAAATATAGTTCAAATTCAATAAAAATCGACAAAAATACAGTTTCTAGCTAAAATTTGATGGTTTCGTTGCACTTTCCGAGCCCGTAGGGTATCTGATTGGCTTAAAAGTACAAGAAAACACTTCAAAAGTGACGTTTCTGAAGAATTTTAACAGTTTTCTTGTATCTACGAACGCCAGAATGCATAAAATTGACTTAAACGTCTCCTTTTCCTATTCTGAGTCGATTCTGCATGCTTTAAGTGTGTTTGGTGGCTCAGAACCATCAAAAAACGTTGAAATATAGTTCAAATTCAATAAAAATCGACAAAAATACAGTTTCTAGCTAAAATTTGATGGTTTCGTTGCACTTTCCGAGCCCGTAGGGTATCTGATTGGCTTAAAAGTACAAGAAAACACTTCAAAAGTGACGTTTCTGAAGAATTTTAACAGTTTTCTTGTATCTACGAACGCCAGAATGCATAAAATTGACCTAAACGTCTCCTTTTCCTATTCTGAGTCGATTCTGCATGCTTTAAGTGTGTTTGGTGGCTCAGAACCATCAAAAAACGTTGAAATATAGTTCAAATTCAATAAAAATCGACAAAAATACAGTTTCTAGCTAAAATTTGATGGTTTCGTTGCACTTTCCGAGCCCGTAGGGTATCTGACTGGCTTAAAAGTACAAGAAAACACTTCAAAAGTGACGTTTCTGAAGAATTTTAACAGTTTTCTTGTATCTACGAACGCCAGAATGCATAAAATTGACCTAAACGTCTCCTTTTCCTATTCTGAGTCGATTCTGCATGCTTTAAGTGTGTTTGGTGGCTCAGAACCATCAAAAAACGTTGAAATATAGTTCAAATTCAATGAAAATCGACAAAAATACAGTTTCTAACTAAAATTTGATGGTTTCGTTGCACTTTCCGAGCCCGTAGGGTATCTGATTGGCTTAAAAGTACAAGAAAACACTTCAAAAGTGACGTTTCTGAAGAATTTTAACAGTTTTCTTGTATCTACGAACGCCAGAATGCATAAAATTGACCTAAACGTCTCCTTTTCCTATTCTGAGTCGATTCTGCATGCTTTAAGTGTGTTTGGTGGCTCAGAACCATCAAAAAACGTTGAAATATAGTTCAAATTCAATAAAAATCGACAAAAATACAGTTTCTAGCTAAAATTTGATGGTTTCGTTGCACTTTCCGAGCCCGTCGGGTATCTGATTGGCTTAAAAGTACAAGAAAACACTTCAAAAGTGACGTTTCTGAAGAATTTTAACAGTTTTCTTGTATCTACGAACGCCAGAATGCATAAAATTGACCTAAACGTCTCCTTTTCCTATTCTGAGACGATTCTGCATGCTTTAAGTGTGTTTGGTGGCTCAGAACCATCAAAAAACGTTGAAATATAGTTCAAATTCAATAAAAATCGACAAAAATACAGTTTCTAGCTAAAATTTGATGGTTTCGTTGCACTTTCCGAGCCTGTAGGGTATCTGATTGGCTTAAAAGTACAAGAAAACACTTCAAAAGTGACGTTTCTGAAGAATTTTAACAGTTTTCTTGTATCTACGAACGCCAGAATGAATAAAATTGACCTAAACGTCTCCTTTTCCTATTCTGAGTCGATTCTGCATGCTTTAAGTGTGTTTGGTGGCTCAGAACCATCAAAAAACGTTGAAATATAGTTCAAATTCAATAAAAATCGACAAAAATACAGTTTCTAGCTAAAATTTGATGGTTTCGTTGCACTTTCCGAGCCCGTAGGGTATCTGATTGGCTTAAAAGTACAAGAAAACACTTCAAAAGTGACGTTTCTGAAGAATTTTAACAGTTTTCTTGTATCTACGAACGCCAGAATGCATAAAATTGACCTAAACGTCTCCTTTTCCTATTCTGAGTCGATTCTGCATGCTTTAAGTGTGTTTGGTGGCTCAGAACCATCAAAAAACGTTGAAATATAGTTCAAATTCAATAAAAATCGACAAAAATACAGTTTCTAGCTAAAATTTGATGGTTTCGTTGCACTTTCCGAGCCCGTAGGGTATCTGATTGGCTTAAAAGTACGAGAAAACACTTCAAAAGTGACGTTTCTGAAGAATTTTAACAGTTTTCTTGTATCTACGAACGCCAGAATGCATAAAATTGACCTAAACGTCTCCTTTTCCTATTCTGAGTCGATTCTGCATGCTTTAAGTGTGTTTGGTGGCTCAGAACCATCAAAAAACGTTGAAATATAGTTCAAATTCAATAAAAATCGACAAAAATACAGTTTCTAGCTAAAATTTGATGGTTTCGTTGCACTTTCCGAGCCCGTAGGGTATCTGATTGGCTTAAAAGTACTAGAAAACACTTCAAAAGTGACGTTTCTGAAGAATTTTAACAGTTTTCTTGTATCTACGAACGCCAGAATGCATAAAATTGACCTAAACGTCTCCTTTTCCTATTCTGAGTCGATTCTGCATGCTTTAAGTGTGTTTGGTGGCTCAGAACCATCAAAAAACGTTGAAATATAGTTCAAATTCAATAAAAATCGACAAAAATACAGTTTCTAGCTAAAATTTGATGGTTTCGTTGCACTTTCCGAGCCCGTAGGGTATCTGATTGGCTTAAAAGTACAAGAAAACACTTCAAAAGTGACGTTTCTGAAGAATTTTAACAGTTTTCTTGTATCTACGAACGCCAGAATGCATAAAATTGACCTAAACGTCTCCTTTTCCTATTCTGAGTCGATTCTGCATGCTTTAAGTGTGTTTGGTGGCTCAGAACCATCAAAAAACGTTGAAATATAGTTCAAATTCAATAAAAATCGACAAAAATACAGTTTCTAGCTAAAATTTGATGGTTTCGTTGCACTTTCCGAGCCCGTAGGGTATCTGATTGGCTTAAAAGTACAAGAAAACACTTCAAAAGTGACGTTTCTGAAGAATTTTAACAGTTTTCTTGTATCTACGAACGCCAGAATGCATAAAATTGACCTAAACGTCTCCTTTTCCTATTCTGAGTCGATTCTGCATGCTTTAAGTGTGTTTGGTGGCTCAGAACCATCAAAAAACGTTGAAATATAGTTCAAATTCAATAAAAATCGACAAAAATACAGTTTCTAGCTAAAATTTGATGGTTTCGTTGCACTTTCCGAGCCCGTTGGGTATCTGATTGGCTTAAAAGTACAAGAAAACACTTCAAAAGTGACGTTTCTGAAGAATTTTAACAGTTTTCTTGTATCTACGAACGCCAGAATGCATAAAATTGACCTAAACGTCTCCTTTTCCTATTCTGAGTCGATTCTGCATGCTTTAAGTGTGTTTGGTGACTCAGAACCATCAAAAAACGTTGAAATATAGTTCAAATTCAATAAAAATCGACAAAAATACAGTTTCTAGCTAAAATTTGATGGTTTCGTTGCACTTTCCGAGCCCGTAGGGTATCTGATTGGCTTAAAAGTACAAGAAAACACTTCAAAAGTGACGTTTCTGAAGAATTTTAACAGTTTTCTTATATCTACGAACGCCAGAATGCATAAAATTGACCTAAACGTCTCCTTTTCCTATTCTGAGTCGATTCTGCATGCTTTAAGTGTGTTTGGTGGCTCAGAACCATCAAAAAACGTTGAAATATAGTTCAAATTCAATAAAAATCGACAAAAATACAGTTTCTAGCTAAAATTTGATGGTTTCGTTGCACTTTCCGAGCCCGTAGGGTATCTGATTGGCTTAAAAGTACAAGAAAACACTTCAAAAGTGACGTTTCTGAAGAATTTTAACAGTTTTCTTGTATCTACGAACGCCAGAATGCATAAAATTGACCTAAACGTCTCCTTTTCCTATTCTGAGTCGATTCTGCATGCTTTAAGTGTGTTTGGTGGCTCAGAACCATCAAAAAACGTTGAAATATAGTTCAAATTCAATAAAAATCGACAAAAATACAGTTTCTAGCTAAAATTTGATGGTTTCGTTGCACTTTCCGAGCCCGTAGGGTATCTGATTGGCTTAAAAGTACTAGAAAACACTTCAAAAGTGACGTTTCTGAAGAATTTTAACAGTTTTCTTGTATCTACGAACGCCAGAATGCATAAAATTGACCTAAACGTCTCGTTTTCCTATTCTGAGTCGATTCTGCATGCTTTAAGTGTGTTTGGTGGCTCAGAACCATCAAAAAACGTTGAAATATAGTTCAAATTCAATAAAAATCGACAAAAATACAGTTTCTAGCTAAAATTTGATGGTTTCGTTGCACTTTCCGAGCCCGTAGGGTATCTGATTGGCTTAAAAGTACAAGAAAACACTTCAAAAGTGACGTTTCTGAAGAATTTTAACAGTTTTCTTGTATCTACGAACGCCAGAATGCATAAAATTGACCTAAACGTCTCCTTTTCCTATTCTGAGTCGATTCTGCATGCTTTAAGTGTGTTTGGTGGCTCAGAACCATCAAAAAACGTTGAAATATAGTTCAAATTCAATAAAAATCGACAAAAATACAGTTTCTAGCTAAAATTTGATGGTTTCGTTGCACTTTCCGAGCCCGTAGGGTATCTGATTGGCTTAAAAGTACAAGAAAACACTTCAAAAGTGACGTTTCTGAAGAATTTTAACAGTTTTCTTGTATCTACGAACGCCAGAATGCATAAAATAGACCTAAACGTCTCCTTTTCCTATTCTGAGTCGATTCTGCATGCTTTAAGTGTGTTTGGTGGCTCAGAACCATCAAAAAACGTTGAAATATAGTTCAAATTCAATAAAAATCGACAAAAATACAGTTTCTAGCTAAAATTTGATGGTTTCGTTGCACTTTCCGAGCCCGTAGGGTATCTGATTGGCTTAAAAGTACAAGAAAACACTTCAAAAGTGACGTTTCTGAAGAATTTTAACAGTTTTCTTGTATCTACGAACGCCAGAATGCATAAAATTGACCTAAACGTCTCCTTTTCCTATTCTGAGTCGATTCTGCATGCTTTAAGTGTGTTTGGTGGCTCAGAACCATCAAAAAACGTTGAAATATAGTTCAAATTCAATAAAAATCGACAAAAATACAGTTTCTAGCTAAAATTTGATGGTTTCGTTGCACTTTCCGAGCCCGTAGGGTATCTGATTGGCTTAAAAGTACAAGAAAACACTTCAAAAGTGACGTTTCTGAAGAATTTTAACAGTTTTCTTGTATCTACGAACGCCAGAATGCATAAAATTGACCTAAACGTCTCCTTTTCCTATTCTGAGTCGATTCTGCATGCTTTAAGTGTGTTTGGTGGCTCAGAACCATCAAAAAACGTTGAAATATAGTTCAAATTCAATAAAAATCGACAAAAATACAGTTTCTAGCTAAAATTTGATGGTTTCGTTGCACTTTCCGAGCCCGTAGGGTATCTGATTGGCTTAAAAGTACAAGAAAACACTTCAAAAGTGACGTTTCTGAAGAATTTTAACAGTTTTCTTGTATCTACGAACGCCAGAATGCATAAAATTGACCTAAACGTCTCCTTTTCCTATTCTGAGTCGATTCTGCATGCTTTAAGTGTGTTTGGTGGCTCAGAACCATCAAAAAACGTTGAAATATAGTTCAAATTCAATAAAAATCGACAAAAATACAGTTTCTAGCTAAAATTTGATGGTTTCGTTGCACTTTCCGAGCCCGTAGGGTATCTGATTGGCTTAAAAGTACAAGAAAACACTTCAAAAGTGACGTTTCTGAAGAATTTTAACAGTTTTCTTGTATCTACGAACGCCAGAATGCATAAAATTGACCTAAACGTCTCCTTTTCCTATTCTGAGTCGATTCTGCATGCTTTAAGTGTGTTTGGTGGCTCAGAACCATCAAAAAACGTTGAAATATAGTTCAAATTCAATAAAAATCGACAAAAATACAGTTTCTAGCTAAAATTTGATGGTTTCGTTGCACTTTCCGAGCCCGTAGGGTATCTGATTGGCTTAAAAGTACAAGAAAACACTTCAAAAGTGACGTTTCTGAAGAATGTTAACAGTTTTCTTGTATCTACGAACGCCAGAATGCATAAAATTGACCTAAACGTCTCCTTTTCCTATTCTGAGTCGATTCTGCATGCTTTAAGTGTGTTTGGTGGCTCAGAACCATCAAAAAACGTTGAAATATAGTTCAAATTCAATAAAAATCGACAAAAATACAGTTTCTAGCTAAAATTTGATGGTTTCGTTGCACTTTCCGAGCCCGTAGGGTATCTGATTGGCTTAAAAGTACAAGAAAACACTTCAAAAGTGACGTTTCTGAAGAATTTTAACAGTTTTCTTGTATCTACGAACGCCAGAATGCATAAAATTGACCGAAACGTCTCCTTTTCCTATTCTGAGTCGATTCTCCATGCTTTAAGTGTGTTTGGTAGCTCAGAACCATCAAAAAACGTTGAAATATAGTTCAAATTCAATAAAAATCGACAAAAATACAGTTTCTAGCTAAAATTTGATGGTTTCGTTGCACTTTCCGAGCCCGTAGGGTATCTGATTGGCTTAAAAGTACAAGAAAACACTTCAAAAGTGACGTTTCTGAAGAATTTTAACAGTTTTCTTGTATCTACGAAAGCCAGAATGCATAAAATTGACCTAAACGTCTCCTTTTCCTATTCTGAGTCGATTCTGCATGCTTTAAGTGTGTTTGGTGGCTCAGAACCATCAAAAAACGTTGAAATATAGTTCAAATTCAATAAAAATCGACAAAAATACAATTCTAGCTAAAATTTGATGGTTTCGTTGCACTTTCCGAGCCCGTGGGTATCTGATTGGCTTAAAAGTACAAGAAAACACTTCAAAAGTGACGTTTCTGAAGAATTTTAACAGTTTTCTTGTATCTACGATAGCCAGAATGCATAAAATTGACCTAAACGTCTCCTTTTCCTATTCTGAGTCGATTCTGCATGCTTTAAGTGTGTTTGGTGGCTCAGAACCATCAAAAAACGTTGAAATATAGTTCAAATTCAATAAAAATCGACAAAAATACAGTTTCTAGCTAAAATTTGATGGTTTCGTTGCACTTTCCGAGCCCGTAGGGTATCTGATTGGCTTAAAAGTACAAGAAAACACTTCAAAAGTGACGTTTCTGAAGAATTTTAACAGTTTTCTTGTATCTACGAACGCCAGAATGCATAAAATTGACCTAAACGTCTCCTTTTCCTATTCTGAGTCGATTCTGCATGCTTTAAGTGTGTTTGGTGGCTCAGAACCATCAAAAAACGTTGAAACATAGTTCAAATTCAATAAAAATCGACAAAAATACAGTTTCTAGCTAAAATTTGATGGTTTCGTTGCACTTTCCGAGCCCGTAGGGTATCTGATTGGCTTAAAAGTACAAGAAAACACTTCAAAAGTGACGTTTCTGAAGAATTTTAACAGTTTTCTTGTATCTACGAACGCCAGAATGCATAAAATTGACCTAAACGTCTCCTTTTCCTATTCTGAGTCGATTCTGCATGCTTTAAGTGTGTTTGGTGGCTCAGAACCATCAAAAAACGTTGAAATATAGTTCAAATTCAATAAAAATCGACAAAAATACAGTTTCTAGCTAAAATTTGATGGTTTCGTTGCACTTTCCGAGCCCGTAGGGTATCTGATTGGCTTAAAAGTACAAGAAAACACTTCAAAAGTGACGTTTCTGAAGAATTTTAACAGTTTTCTTGTATCTACGAACGCCAGAATGCATAAAATTGACCTAAACGTCTCCTTTTCCTATTCTGAGTCGATTCTGCATGCTTTAAGTGTGTTTGGTGGCTCAGAACCATCAAAAAACGTTGAAATATAGTTCAAATTCAATAAAAATCGACAAAAATACAGTTTCTAGCTAAAATTTGATGGTTTCGTTGCACTTTCCGAGCCCGTAGGGTATCTGATTGGCTTAAAAGTACAAGAAAACACTTCAAAAGTGACGTTTCTGAAGAATGTTAACAGTTTTCTTGTATCTACGAACGCCAGAATGCATAAAATTGACCTAAACGTCTCCTTTTCCTATTCTGAGTCGATTCTGCATGCTTTAAGTGTGTTTGGTGGCTCAGAACCATCAAAAAACGTTGAAATATAGTTCAAATTCAATAAAAATCGACAAAAATACAGTTTCTAGCTAAAATTTGATGGTTTCGTTGCACTTTCCGAGCCCGTAGGGTATCTGATTGGCTTAAAAGTACAAGAAAACACTTCAAAAGTGACGTTTCTGAAGAATTTTAACAGTTTTCTTGTATCTACGAACGCCAGAATGCATAAAATTGACCGAAACGTCTCCTTTTCCTATTCTGAGTCGATTCTGCATGCTTTAAGTGTGTTTGGTGGCTCAGAACCATCAAAAAACGTTGAAATATAGTTCAAATTCAATAAAAATCGACAAAAATACAGTTTCTAGCTAAAATTTGATGGTTTCGTTGCACTTTCCGAGCCCGTAGGGTATCTGATTGGCTTAAAAGTACAAGAAAACACTTCAAAAGTGACGTTTCTGAAGAATTTTAACAGTTTTCTTGTATCTACGAACGCCAGAATGCATAAAATTGACCTAAACGTCTCCTTTTCCTATTCTGAGTCGATTCTGCATGCTTTAAGTGTGTTTGGTGGCTCAGAACCATCAAAAAACGTTGAAATATAGTTCAAATTCAATAAAAATCGACAAAAATACAGTTTCTAGCTAAAATTTGATGGTTTCGTTGCACTTTCCGAGCCCGTAGGGTATCTGATTGGCTTAAAAGTACAAGAAAACACTTCAAAAGTGACGTTTCTGAAGAATTTTAACAGTTTTCTTGTATCTACGAACGCCAGAATGCATAAAATTGACCTAAACGTCTCCTTTTCCTATTCTGAGTCGATTCTGCATGCTTTAAGTGTGTTTGGTGGCTCAGAACCATCAAAAAACGTTGAAATATAGTTCAAATTCAATAAAAATCGACAAAAATACAGTTTCTAGCTAAAATTTGATGGTTTCGTTGCACTTTCCGAGCCCGTAGGGTATCTGATTGGCTTAAAAGTACAAGAAAACACTTCAAAAGTGACGTTTCTGAAGAATTTTAACAGTTTTCTTGTATCTACGAACGCCAGAATGCATAAAATTGACCTAAACGTCTCCTTTTCCTATTCTGAGTCGATTCTGCATGCTTTAAGTGTGTTTGGTGGCTCAGAACCATCAAAAAACGTTGAAACATAGTTCAAATTCAATAAAAATCGACAAAAATACAGTTTGAACTATATTTCAACGTTTTTTGATGGTTCTGAGCCACCAAACACACTTAAAGCATGCAGAATCGACTCAGAATAGGAAAAGGAGACGTTTAGGTCAATTTTATGCATTCTGGCGTTCGTAGATACAAGAAAACTGTTAAAATTCTTCAGAAACGTCACTTTTGAAGTGTTTTCTTGTACTTTTAAGCTAATCAGATACCCTACGGGCTCGGAAAGTGCAACGAAACCATCAAATTTTAGCTAGAAACTGTATTTTTGTCGATTTTTATTGAATTTGAACTATATTTCAACGTTTTTTGATGGTTCTGAGCCACCAAACACACTTAAAGCATGCAGAATCGACTCAGAATAGGAAAAGGAGACGTTTAGGTCAATTTTATGCATTCTGGCGTTCGTAGATACAAGAAAACTGTTAAAATTCTTCAGAAACGTCACTTTTGAAGTGTTTTCTTGTAATTTTAAGCCAATCAGATACCCTAGGGGCTCGGAAAGTGCAACGAAACCATCAAATTTTAGCTAGAAACTGTATTTTTGTCGATTTTTATTGAATTTGAACTATATTTCAACGTTTTTTGATGGTTCTGAGCCACCAAAACACACTTAAAGCATGCAGAATCGACTCAGAATAGGAAAAGGAGACGTTTAGGTCAATTTTATGCATTCTGGCGTTCGTAGATACAAGAAAACTGTTAAAATTCTTCAGAAACGTCACTTTTGAAGTGTTTTCTTGTACTTTTAAGCCAATCAGATACCCTACGGGCTCGGAAAGTGCAACGAAACCATCAAATTTTAGCTAGAAACTGTATTTTTGTCGATTTTTATTGAATTTGAACTATATTTCAACGTTTTTTGATGGTTCTGAGCCACCAAACACACTTAAAGCATGCAAAATCGACTCAGAATAGGAAAAGGAGACGTTTAGGTCAATTTTATGCATTCTGGCGTTCGTAGATACAAGAAAACTGTTAAAATTCTTCAGAAACGTCACTTTTGAAGTGTTTTCTTGTACTTTTAAGCCAATCAGATACCCTACGGGCTCGGAAAGTGCAACGAAACCATCAAATTTTAGCTAGAAACTGTATTTTTGTCGATTTTTATTGAATTTGAACTATATTTCAACGTTTTTTGATGGTTCTGAGCCACCAGACACACTTAAAGCATGCAGAATCGACTCAGAATAGGAAAAGGAGGCGTTTAGGTCAATTTTATGCATTCTGGCGTTCGTAGGTACAAGAAAACTGTTAAAATTCTTCAGAAACGTCACTTTTGAAGTGTTTTCTTGTACTTTTAAGCCAATCAGATACCCTACGGGCTCGGAAAGTGCAACGAAACCATCAAATTTTAGCTAGAAACTGTATTTTTGTCGATTTTTATTGAATTTGAACTATATTTCAACGTTTTTTGATGGTTCTGAGCCACCAAACACACTTAAAGCATGCAGAATCGACTCAGAATAGGAAAAGGAGACGTTTAGGTCAATTTTATGCATTCTGGCGTTCGTAGATACAAGAAAACTGTTAAAATTCTTCAGAAACGTCACTTTTGAAGTGTTTTCTTGTACTTTTAAGCCAATCAGATACCCTACGGGCTCGGAAAGTGCAACGAAACCATCAAATTTTAGCTAGAAACTGTATTTTTGTCGATTTTTATTGAATTTGAACTAGATTTCAACGTTTTTTGATGGTTCTGAGCCACCAAACACACTTAAAGCATGCAGAATCGACTCAGAATAGGAAAAGGAGACGTTTAGGTCAATTTTATGCATTCTGGCGTTCGTAGATACAAGAAAACTGTTAAAATTCTTCAGAAACGTCACTTTTGAAGTGTTTTCTTGTACTTTTAAGCCAATCAGATACCCTACGGGCTCGGAAAGTGCAACGAAACCATCAAATTTTAGCTAGAAACTGTATTTTTGTCGATTTTTATTGAATTTGAACTATATTTCAACGTTTTTTGATGGTTCTGAGCCACCAAACACACTTAAAGCATGCAGAATCGACTCAGAATAGGAAAAGGAGACGTTTAGGTCAATTTTATGCATTCTGGCGTTCGTAGATACAAGAAAACTGTTAAAACTCTTCAGAAACGTCACTTTTGAAGTGTTTTCTTGTACTTTTAAGCCAATCAGATACAATACGGGCTCGGAAAGTGCAACGAAACCATCAAATTTTAGCTAGAAACTGTATTTTTGTCGATTTTTATTGAATTTGAACTATATTTCAACGTTTTTTGATGGTTCTGAGCCACCAAACACACTTAAAGCATGCAGAATCGACTCAGAATAGGAAAAGGAGACGTTTAGGTCAATTTTATGCATTCTGGCGTTCGTAGATACAAGAAAACTGTTAAAATTCTTCAGAAACGTCACTTTTGAAGTGTTTTCTTGTACTTTTAAGCCAATCAGATACCCAACGGGCTCGGAAAGTGCAACGAAACCATCAAATTTTAGCTAGAAACTGTATTTTTGTCGATTTTTATTGAATTTGAACTATATTTCAACGTTTTTTGATGGTTCTGAGCCACCAAACACACTTAAAGCATGCAGAATCGACTCAGAATAGGAAAAGGAGACGTTTAGGTCAATTTTATGCATTCTGGCGTTCGTAGACACAAGAAAACTGTTAAAATTCTTCAGAAACGTCACTTTTGAAGTGTTTTCTTGTACTTTTAAGCCAATCAGATACCCAACGGGCTCGGAAAGTGCAACGAAACCATCAAATTTTAGCTAGAAACTGTATTTTTGTCGATTTTTATTGAATTTGAACTATATTTCAACGTTTTTTGATGGTTCTGAGCCACCAAACACACTTAAAGCATGCAGAATCGACTCAGAATAGGAAAAGGAGACGTTTAGGTCAATTTTATGCATTCTGGCGTTCGTAGATACAAGAAAACTGTTAAATTCTTCAGAAACGTCACTTTTGAAGTGTTTTCTTGTACTTTTAAGCCAATCAGATACCCAACGGGCTCGGAAAGTGCAACGAAACCATCAAATTTTAGCTAGAAACTGTATTTTTGTCGATTTTTATTGAATTTGAACTATATTTCAACGTTTTTTGATGGTTCTGAGCCACCAAACACACTTAAAGCATGCAGAATCGACTCAGAATAGGAAAAGGAGACGTTTAGGTCAATTTTATGCATTCTGGCGTTCGTAGATACAAGAAAACTGTTAAAATTCTTCAGAAACGTCACTTTTGAAGTGTTTTCTTGTACTTTTAAGCCAATCAGATACCCTACGGGCTCGGAAAGTGCAACGAAACCATCAAATTTTAGCTAGAAACTGTATTCTTGTCGATTTTTATTGAATTTGAACTATATTTCAACGTTTTTTGATGGTTCTGAG
The DNA here is from genome assembly GCF_036711695.1 of Zophobas morio. NCBI lineage: Eukaryota > Metazoa > Arthropoda > Insecta > Coleoptera > Tenebrionidae > Zophobas > Zophobas morio. The sequence goes on from NW_026972536.1 coordinate 85,807, forward strand.
CCACCAAAAACACTTAAAGCATGCAGAATCGACTCAGAATAGGAAAAGGAGACGTTTAGGTCAATTTTATGCATTCTGGCGTTCGTAGATACAAGAAAACTGTTAAAATTCTTCAGAAACATCACTTTTGAAGTGTTTTCTTGTACTTTTAAGCCAATCAGATACCCTACGGGCTCGGAAAGTGCAACGAAACCATCAAATTTTAGCTAGAAACTGTATTTTTGTCGATTTTTATTGAATTTGAACTATATTTCAACGTTTTTTGATGGTTCTGAGCCACCAAACACACTTAAAGCATGCAGAATCGACTCAGAATAGGAAAAGGAGACGTTTAGGTCAATTTTATGCATTCTGGCGTTCGTAGATACAAGAAAACTGTTAAAATTCTTCAGAAACGTCACTTTTGAAGTGTTTTCTTGTACTTTTAAGCCAATCAGATACCCTACGGGCTCGGAAAGTGCAACGAAACCATCAAATTTTAGCTAGAAACTGTATTTTTGTCGATTTTTATTGAATTTGAACTATATTTCAACGTTTTTTGATGGTTCTGAGCCACCAAACACACTTAAAGCATGCAGAATCGACTCAGAATAGGAAAAGGAGACGTTTAGGTCAATTTTATGCATTCTGGCGTTCGTAGATACAAGAAAACTGTTAAAATTCTTCAGAAACGTCACTTTTGAAGTGTTTTCTTGTACTTTTAAGCCAATCAGATACCCTACGGGCTCGGAAAGTGCAACGAAACCATCAAATTTTAGCTAGAAACTGTATTTTTGTCGATTTTTATTGAATTTGAACTATATTTCAACGTTTTTTGATGGTTCTGAGCCACCAAACACACTTAAAGCATGCAGAATCGACTCAGAATAGGAAAAGGAGACGTTTAGGTCAATTTTATGCATTCTGGCGTTCGTAGATACAAGAAAACTGTTAAAATTCTTCAGAAACGTCACTTTTGAAGTGTTTTCTTGTACTTTTAAGCCAATCAGATACCCTACGGGCTCGGAAAGTGCAACGAAACCATCAAATTTTAGCTAGAAACTGTATTTTTGTCGATTTTTATTGAATTTGAACTATATTTCAACGTTTTTTGATGGTTCTGAGCCACCAAACACACTTAAAGCATGCAGAATCGACTCAGAATAGGAAAAGGAGACGTTTAGGTCAATTTTATGCATTCTGGCGTTCGTAGATACAAGAAAACTGTTAAAATTCTTCAGAAACGTCACTTTTGAAGTGTTTTCTTGTACTTTTAAGCCAATCAGATACCCTACGGTCTCGGAAAGTGCAACGAAACCATCAAATTTTAGCTAGAAACTGTATTTTTGTCGATTTTTATTGAATTTGAACTATATTTCAACGTTTTTTGATGGTTCTGAGCCACCAAACACACTTAAAGCATGCAGAATCGACTCAGAATAGGAAAAGGAGACGTTTAGGTCAATTTTATGCATTCTGGCGTTCGTAGATACAAGAAAACTGTTAAAATTCTTCAGAAACGTCACTTTTGAAGTGTTTTCTTGTACTTTTAAGCCAATCAGATACCCTACGGGCTCGGAAAGTGCAACGAAACCATCAAATTTTAGCTAGAAACTGTATTTTTGTCGATTTTTATTGAATTTGAACTATATTTCAACGTTTTTTGATGGTTCTGAGCCACCAAACACACTTAAAGCATGCAGAATCGACTCAGAATAGGAAAAGGAGACGTTTAGGTCAATTTTATGCATTCTGGCGTTCGTAGATACAAGAAAACTGTTAAAATTCTTCAGAAACGTCACTTTTGAAGTGTTTTCTTGTACTTTTAAATAAATAAATAAATAAATAAATAAATGGTTTATTGCATCCAACAGGGTTACCCCCAATTAATGAATACAAATTACTTAAATTACTTAAATAAGAATATTTAAGCGTAAACTTAGATATAAAAGAAGTACAATTAGATAACTCATATGTATAACTACGTATAACTAAAAATTAATAAAATAAGACAGAAAAAAGAAAGGAAAAAAAAATAAAATAAATAGGAATAATAATAATAATTCAGTCCTATTGACAAGCCTATTCAGGAACTAGCATAACTAACCGAAATTTAATTTTTTAATATCGGATAATTTACAACAAAAAACATCAATTTTGGGGTGCACAATATTTACCATTCGACAAATATTGTGGATAGGGGAATACTTCAAAATATTGGTTCTAGGTGTAGGTAGATAAAGGATATTATTAGACCTAATCCTGAATTTTGAACAATTAAAGTTGAACAGGCTCAGCAGATGGGAACAATTGATTTCATAATTGATAGTCTTGACAAAGAAGCACAAATATTGTATCCTTACACGGTGATCAATGCTGGGGATTGAGAATGTCTGGAGCAGATGTTCTTGAGTGGTGCCTCTTGGTGGGTACGTTCTGTTGATCTTGAAATGTAAATATTTTAAAAATCGACGCTGAACATTTTCTATATCATGGATGTACTTAGTATAATGCGGATACCATACAATAGCAGCATATTCTAATTTGCTTCTGACTAATGAATAATAAAGTAGCTTTATTATAGCTTCATTGTTAATACTACTACTGTTTCTTATAATGAAACCTAGAAGTTTAACAGCATCTGATGTTAGGGTATTAATATGCTCTGAGAAAGATAATTTTACGTCAAATACAACACCCAAATCCTTAACATGTGATGTGCGCAATAAAGAAACATTGTTGACATTATAATCATATTCTATAATTTGTTTTGCTAAGCTAAAAGACAAGATGTAACATTTTTTATTATTTAAAGAGAGACAGTTACTTTTACACCAATTGAAAATTTTATTAAGATCAGATTGAAGTTCTAAGCAATCTTGATGACAAGTGATCCGGCGATACAACTTCAGGTCATCAGCGTATAGAAGAGCCGAAGATTTGATGTCCTTTACTATGTCGTTAATAAAAATATTGAACAGAAAGGGTCCAACGACAGAACCCTGTGGTACGCCTGAGGTAATTTCAAAATTAGTCGAACAAAAATTACAAGATTCAACAAAAGATGATCTGCCACGTAAGTAGCTCCAAAAAAATGTACATAGTTCTACTGAAAAGCCAAACTCAGCGAGTTTTCGAATTAAAATGGTATGATCAAGTCGGTCGAATGCTTTAGAGAAATCAGCATATATAACATCAGTCTGGATACGATTGTCTAAGTTATTGGATAGATGTTGCGTAATAGTCAACAAGTTGGTAACTGTGGACCGTCCTTGAACAAAACCATGCTGATTTCCCACTATAAGATTTTTACATTGATGTCTTAAACCTTCAACTAAGGTCAACTCAAAAACTTTGGCAAAGTTATTCAGAATGGAGATTGGTCGATAGTTTTCGATAAGTGCGCGATTACCGCCTTTGAATAACGGAACAATTTTGGATATCTTCCATCGATCGGGGAACTTAGAAGAAACAAGGACTAAATTAAAAAGAAATGTTAAAGGTTTAGTAAATACGGCGGCACAGTCTTTTATAACAAATGCTGGAATAGAATCGGGTCCGTTTGTAAACTTGGGTTTTAAATTCTTTAATTTATCGAACACTAAATTCTCAGAGATAGTACTGACTTTAAAATTATGAAAAGAGTTAGGCAGTGTAATGTCGGGAAAGTCATTATTGCTTGACAATAAAAATACAGAACTAAAGTATTTAGCAAAAGAATTAACTATATCATCACCATTCGTAATCAATTCATCATGGAATGTCATGTTAGACGGAATACCCAAACTTTTCTTTTTTAAATTGACGAATTTCCAAAACTGTTTTGGATCAGACGTAATATTTGCCTCAGCGGAAGATACAAACTGCCTATAGGAAAATTCTATCTCCTGCTTCACGACTCTCCTTAGGCGTGCAAATTCATCACGAAAAAATTGATTACGGTATCTGATTTAAGCCAATCAGATACCCTACGGGCTCGGAAAGTGCAACGAAACCATCAAATTTTAGCTAGAAACTGTATTTTTGTCGATTTTTATTGAATTTGAACTATATTTCAACGTTTTTTGATGGTTCTGAGCCACCAAACACACTTAAAGCATGCAGAATCGACTCAGAATAGGAAAAGGAGACGTTTAGGTCTATTTTATGCATTCTGGCGTTCGTAGATACAAGAAAACTGTTAAAATTCTACAGAAACGTCACTTTTGAAGTGTTTTCTTGTACTTTTAAGCCAATCAGATACCCTACGGGCTCGGAAAGTGCAACGAAACCATCAAATTTTAGCTAGAAACTGTATTTTTGTCGATTTTTATTGAATTTGAACTATATTTCAACGTTTTTTGATGGTTCTGAGCCACCAAACACACTTAAAGCATGCAGAATCGACTCAGAATAGGAAAAGGAGACGTTTAGGTCAATTTTATGCATTCTGGCGTTCGTAGATACAAGAAAACTGTTAAAATTCTTCAGAAACGTCACTTTTGAAGTGTTTTCTTGTACTTTTAAGCCAATCAGATACCCTACGGGCTCGGAAAGTGCAACGAAACCATCAAATTTTAGCTAGAAACTGTATTTTTGTCGATTTTTATTGAATTTGAACTATATTTCAACGTTTTTTGATGGTTCTGAGCCACCAAACACACTTAAAGCATGCAGAATCGACTCAGAATAGGAAAACGAGACGTTTAGGTCAATTTTATGCATTCTGGCGTTCGTAGATACAAGAAAACTGTTAAAATTCTTCAGAAACGTCACTTTTGAAGTGTTTTCTAGTACTTTTAAGCCAATCAGATACCCTACGGGCTCGGAAAGTGCAACGAAACCATCAAATTTTAGCTAGAAACTGTATTTTTGTCGATTTTTATTGAATTTGAACTATATTTCAACGTTTTTTGATGGTTCTGAGCCACCAAACACACTTAAAGCATGCAGAATCGACTCAGAATAGGAAAAGGAGACGTTTAGGTCAATTTTATGCATTCTGGCGTTCGTAGATACAAGAAAACTGTTAAAATTCTTCAGAAACGTCACTTTTGAAGTGTTTTCTTGTACTTTTAAGCCAATCAGATACCCTACGGGCTCGGAAAGTGCAACGAAACCATCAAATTTTAGCTAGAAACTGTATTTTTGTCGATTTTTATTGAATTTGAACTATATTTCAACGTTTTTTGATGGTTCTGAGCCACCAAACACACTTAAAGCATGCAGAATCGACTCAGAATAGGAAAAGGAGACGTTTAGGTCAATTTTATGCATTCTGGCGTTCGTAGATATAAGAAAACTGTTAAAATTCTTCAGAAACGTCACTTTTGAAGTGTTTTCTTGTACTTTTAAGCCAATCAGATACCCTACGGGCTCGGAAAGTGCAACGAAACCATCAAATTTTAGCTAGAAACTGTATTTTTGTCGATTTTTATTGAATTTGAACTATATTTCAACGTTTTTTGATGGTTCTGAGTCACCAAACACACTTAAAGCATGCAGAATCGACTCAGAATAGGAAAAGGAGACGTTTAGGTCAATTTTATGCATTCTGGCGTTCGTAGATACAAGAAAACTGTTAAAATTCTTCAGAAACGTCACTTTTGAAGTGTTTTCTTGTACTTTTAAGCCAATCAGATACCCAACGGGCTCGGAAAGTGCAACGAAACCATCAAATTTTAGCTAGAAACTGTATTTTTGTCGATTTTTATTGAATTTGAACTATATTTCAACGTTTTTTGATGGTTCTGAGCCACCAAACACACTTAAAGCATGCAGAATCGACTCAGAATAGGAAAAGGAGACGTTTAGGTCAATTTTATGCATTCTGGCGTTCGTAGATACAAGAAAACTGTTAAAATTCTTCAGAAACGTCACTTTTGAAGTGTTTTCTTGTACTTTTAAGCCAATCAGATACCCTACGGGCTCGGAAAGTGCAACGAAACCATCAAATTTTAGCTAGAAACTGTATTTTTGTCGATTTTTATTGAATTTGAACTATATTTCAACGTTTTTTGATGGTTCTGAGCCACCAAACACACTTAAAGCATGCAGAATCGACTCAGAATAGGAAAAGGAGACGTTTAGGTCAATTTTATGCATTCTGGCGTTCGTAGATACAAGAAAACTGTTAAAATTCTTCAGAAACGTCACTTTTGAAGTGTTTTCTTGTACTTTTAAGCCAATCAGATACCCTACGGGCTCGGAAAGTGCAACGAAACCATCAAATTTTAGCTAGAAACTGTATTTTTGTCGATTTTTATTGAATTTGAACTATATTTCAACGTTTTTTGATGGTTCTGAGCCACCAAACACACTTAAAGCATGCAGAATCGACTCAGAATAGGAAAAGGAGACGTTTAGGTCAATTTTATGCATTCTGGCGTTCGTAGATACAAGAAAACTGTTAAAATTCTTCAGAAACGTCACTTTTGAAGTGTTTTCTAGTACTTTTAAGCCAATCAGATACCCTACGGGCTCGGAAAGTGCAACGAAACCATCAAATTTTAGCTAGAAACTGTATTTTTGTCGATTTTTATTGAATTTGAACTATATTTCAACGTTTTTTGATGGTTCTGAGCCACCAAACACACTTAAAGCATGCAGAATCGACTCAGAATAGGAAAAGGAGACGTTTAGGTCAATTTTATGCATTCTGGCGTTCGTAGATACAAGAAAACTGTTAAAATTCTTCAGAAACGTCACTTTTGAAGTGTTTTCTCGTACTTTTAAGCCAATCAGATACCCTACGGGCTCGGAAAGTGCAACGAAACCATCAAATTTTAGCTAGAAACTGTATTTTTGTCGATTTTTATTGAATTTGAACTATATTTCAACGTTTTTTGATGGTTCTGAGCCACCAAACACACTTAAAGCATGCAGAATCGACTCAGAATAGGAAAAGGAGACGTTTAGGTCAATTTTATGCATTCTGGCGTTCGTAGATACAAGAAAACTGTTAAAATTCTTCAGAAACGTCACTTTTGAAGTGTTTTCTTGTACTTTTAAGCCAATCAGATACCCTACGGGCTCGGAAAGTGCAACGAAACCATCAAATTTTAGCTAGAAACTGTATTTTTGTCGATTTTTATTGAATTTGAACTATATTTCAACGTTTTTTGATGGTTCTGAGCCACCAAACACACTTAAAGCATGCAGAATCGACTCAGAATAGGAAAAGGAGACGTTTAGGTCAATTTTATGCATTCTGGCGTTCGTAGATACAAGAAAACTGTTAAAATTCTTCAGAAACGTCACTTTTGAAGTGTTTTCTTGTACTTTTAAGCCAATCAGATACCCTACGGGCTCGGAAAGTGCAACGAAACCATCAAATTTTAGCTAGAAACTGTATTTTTGTCGATTTTTATTGAATTTGAACTATATTTCAACGTTTTTTGATGGTTCTGAGCCACCAAACACACTTAAAGCATGCAGAATCGACTCAGAATAGGAAAAGGAGACGTTTAGGTCAATTTTATGCATTCTGGCGTTCGTAGATACAAGAAAACTGTTAAAATTCTTCAGAAACGTCACTTTTGAAGTGTTTTCTTGTACTTTTAAGCCAATCAGATACCCTACGGGCTCGGAAAGTGCAACGAAACCATAAAATTTTAGCTAGAAACTGTATTTTTGTCGATTTTAATTGAATTTGAACTATATTTCAACGTTTTTTGATGGTTCTGAGCCACCAAACACACTTAAAGCATGCAGAATCGACTCAGAATAGGAAAAGGAGACGTTTAGGTCAATTTTATGCATTCTGGCGTTCGTAGATACAAGAAAACTGTTAAAATTCTTCAGAAACGTCACTTTTGAAGTGTTTTCTTGTACTTTAAAGCCAATCAGATACTCTACGGGCTCGGAAAATGCAACGAAACCATCAAATTTTAGCTAGAAACTGTATTTTTGTCGATTTTTATTGAATTTGAACTATATTTCAACGTTTTTTGATGGTTCTGAGCCACCAAACACACTTAAAGCATGCAGAATCGACTCAGAATAGGAAAAGGAGACGTTTAGGTCAATTTTATGCATTCTGGCGTTCGTAGATACAAGAAAACTGTTAAAATTCTTCAGAAACGTCACTTTTGAAGTGTTTTCTTGTACTTTTAAGCCAATCAGATACCCTACGGGCTCGGAAAGTGCAACGAAACCATCAAATTTTAGCTAGAAACTGTATTTTTGTCGATTTTTATTGAATTTGAACTAGATTTCAACGTTTTTTGATGGTTCTGAGCCACCAAACACACTTAAAGCATGCAGAATCGACTCAGAATAGGAAAAGGAGACGTTTAGGTCAATTTTATGCATTCTGGCGTTCGTAGATACAAGAAAACTGTTAAAATTCTTCAGAAACGTCACTTTTGAAGTGTTTTCTTGTACTTTTAAGCCAATCAGATACCCTACGGGCTCGGAAAGTGCAACGAAACCATCAAATTTTAGCTAGAAACTGTATTTTTGTCGATTTTTATTGAATTTGAACTATATTTCAACGTTTTTTGATGGTTCTGAGCCACCAAACACACTTAAAGCATGCAGAATCGACTCAGAATAGGAAAAGGAGACGTTTAGGTCAATTTTATGCATTCTGGCGTTCGTAGATACAAGAAAACTGTTAAAACTCTTCAGAAACGTCACTTTTGAAGTGTTTTCTTGTACTTTTAAGCCAATCAGATACAATACGGGCTCGGAAAGTGCAACGAAACCATCAAATTTTAGCTAGAAACTGTATTTTTGTCGATTTTTATTGAATTTGAACTATATTTCAACGTTTTTTGATGGTTCTGAGCCACCAAACACACTTAAAGCATGCAGAATCGACTCAGAATAGGAAAAGGAGACGTTTAGGTCAATTTTATGCATTCTGGCGTTCGTAGATACAAGAAAACTGTTAAAATTCTTCAGAAACGTCACTTTTGAAGTGTTTTCTTGTACTTTTAAGCCAATCAGATACCCAACGGGCTCGGAAAGTGCAACGAAACCATCAAATTTTAGCTAGAAACTGTATTTTTGTCGATTTTTATTGAATTTGAACTATATTTCAACGTTTTTTGATGGTTCTGAGCCACCAAACACACTTAAAGCATGCAGAATCGACTCAGAATAGGAAAAGGAGACGTTTAGGTCAATTTTATGCATTCTGGCGTTCGTAGACACAAGAAAACTGTTAAAATTCTTCAGAAACGTCACTTTTGAAGTGTTTTCTTGTACTTTTAAGCCAATCAGATACCCAACGGGCTCGGAAAGTGCAACGAAACCATCAAATTTTAGCTAGAAACTGTATTTTTGTCGATTTTTATTGAATTTGAACTATATTTCAACGTTTTTTGATGGTTCTGAGCCACCAAACACACTTAAAGCATGCAGAATCGACTCAGAATAGGAAAAGGAGACGTTTAGGTCAATTTTATGCATTCTGGCGTTCGTAGATACAAGAAAACTGTTAAAATTCTTCAGAAACGTCACTTTTGAAGTGTTTTCTTGTACTTTTAAGCCAATCAGATACCCAACGGGCTCGGAAAGTGCAACGAAACCATCAAATTTTAGCTAGAAACTGTATTTTTGTCGATTTTTATTGAATTTGAACTATATTTCAACGTTTTTTGATGGTTCTGAGCCACCAAACACACTTAAAGCATGCAGAATCGACTCAGAATAGGAAAAGGAGACGTTTAGGTCAATTTTATGCATTCTGGCGTTCGTAGATACAAGAAAACTGTTAAAATTCTTCAGAAACGTCACTTTTGAAGTGTTTTCTTGTACTTTTAAGCCAATCAGATACCCTACGGGCTCGGAAAGTGCAACGAAACCATCAAATTTTAGCTAGAAACTGTATTCTTGTCGATTTTTATTGAATTTGAACTATATTTCAACGTTTTTTGATGGTTCTGAGCCACCAAAAACACTTAAAGCATGCAGAATCGACTCAGAATAGGAAAAGGAGACGTTTAGGTCAATTTTATGCATTCTGGCGTTCGTAGATACAAGAAAACTGTTAAAATTCTTCAGAAACATCACTTTTGAAGTGTTTTCTTGTACTTTTAAGCCAATCAGATACCCTACGGGCTCGGAAAGTGCAACGAAACCATCAAATTTTAGCTAGAAACTGTATTTTTGTCGATTTTTATTGAATTTGAACTATATTTCAACGTTTTTTGATGGTTCTGAGCCACCAAACACACTTAAAGCATGCAGAATCGACTCAGAATAGGAAAAGGAGACGTTTAGGTCAATTTTATGCATTCTGGCGTTCGTAGATACAAGAAAACTGTTAAAATTCTTCAGAAACGTCACTTTTGAAGTGTTTTCTTGTACTTTTAAGCCAATCAGATACCCTACGGGCTCGGAAAGTGCAACGAAACCATCAAATTTTAGCTAGAAACTGTATTTTTGTCGATTTTTATTGAATTTGAACTATATTTCAACGTTTTTTGATGGTTCTGAGCCACCAAACACACTTAAAGCATGCAGAATCGACTCAGAATAGGAAAAGGAGACGTTTAGGTCAATTTTATGCATTCTGGCGTTCGTAGATACAAGAAAACTGTTAAAATTCTTCAGAAACGTCACTTTTGAAGTGTTTTCTTGTACTTTTAAGCCAATCAGATACCCTACGGGCTCGGAAAGTGCAACGAAACCATCAAATTTTAGCTAGAAACTGTATTTTTGTCGATTTTTATTGAATTTGAACTATATTTCAACGTTTTTTGATGGTTCTGAGCCACCAAACACACTTAAAGCATGCAGAATCGACTCAGAATAGGAAAAGGAGACGTTTAGGTCAATTTTATGCATTCTGGCGTTCGTAGATACAAGAAAACTGTTAAAATTCTTCAGAAACGTCACTTTTGAAGTGTTTTCTTGTACTTTTAAGCCAATCAGATACCCTACGGGCTCGGAAAGTGCAACGAAACCATCAAATTTTAGCTAGAAACTGTATTTTTGTCGATTTTTATTGAATTTGAACTATATTTCAACGTTTTTTGATGGTTCTGAGCCACCAAACACACTTAAAGCATGCAGAATCGACTCAGAATAGGAAAAGGAGACGTTTAGGTCAATTTTATGCATTCTGGCGTTCGTAGATACAAGAAAACTGTTAAAATTCTTTAGAAACGTCACTTTTGAAATGTTTTCTTGTACTTTTAAGCCAATCAGATACCCTACGGGCTCGGAAAGTGCAACGAAACCATCAAATTTTAGCTAGAAACTGTATTTTTGTCGATTTTTATTGAATTTGAACTATATTTCAACGTTTTTTGATGGTTCTGAGCCACCAAACACACTTAAAGCATGCAGAATCGACTCAGAATAGGAAAAGGAGACGTTTAGGTCAATTTTATGCATTCTGGCGTTCGTAGATACAAGAAAACTGTTAAAATTCTTCAGAAACGTCACTTTTGAAGTGTTTTCTTGTACTTTTAAGCCAATCAGATACCCTACGGGCTCGGAAAGTGCAACGAAACCATCAAATTTTAGCTAGAAACTGTATTTTTGTCGATTTTTATTGAATTTGAACTATATTTCAACGTTTTTTGATGGTTCTGAGCCACCAAACACACTTAAAGCATGCAGAATCGACTCAGAATAGGAAAAGGAGACGTTTAGGTCAATTTTATGCATTCTGGCGTTCGTAGATACAAGAAAACTGTTAAAATTCTTCAGAAACGTCACTTTTGAAGTGTTTTCTTGTACTTTTAAGCCAATCAGATACCCTACGGTCTCGGAAAGTGCAACGAAACCATCAAATTTTAGCTAGAAACTGTATTTTTGTCGATTTTTATTGAATTTGAACTATATTTCAACGTTTTTTGATGGTTCTGAGCCACCAAACACACTTAAAGCATGCAGAATCGACTCAGAATAGGAAAAGGAGACGTTTAGGTCAATTTTATGCATTCTGGCGTTCGTAGATACAAGAAAACTGTTAAAATTCTTCAGAAACGTCACTTTTGAAGTGTTTTCTTGTACTTTTAAGCCAATCAGATACCCTACGGGCTCGGAAAGTGCAACGAAACCATCAAATTTTAGCTAGAAACTGTATTTTTGTCGATTTTTATTGAATTTGAACTATATTTCAACGTTTTTTGATGGTTCTGAGCCACCAAACACACTTAAAGCATGCAGAATCGACTCAGAATAGGAAAAGGAGACGTTTAGGTCAATTTTATGCATTCTGGCGTTCGTAGATACAAGAAAACTGTTAAAATTCTTCAGAAACGTCACTTTTGAAGTGTTTTCTTGTACTTTTAAGCCAATCAGATACCCTACGGGCTCGGAAAGTGCAACGAAACCATCAAATTTTAGCTAGAAACTGTATTTTTGTCGATTTTAATTGAATTTGAACTATATTTCAACGTTTTTTGATGGTTCTGAGCCACCAAACACACTTAAAGCATGCAGCATCGACTCAGAATAGGAAAAGGAGACGTTTAGGTCAATTGTATGCATTCTGGCGTTCGTAGATACAAGAAAACTGTTAAAATTCTTCAGAAACGTCACTTTTGAAGTGTTTTCTTGTACTTTTAAGCCAATCAGATACCCTACGGGCTCGGAAAGTGCAACGAAACCATAAAATTTTAGCTAGAAACTGTATTTTTGTCGATTTTTATTGAATTTGAACTATATTTCAACGTTTTTTGATGGTTCTGAGCCACCAAACACACTTAAAGCATGCAGAATCGACTCAGAATAGGAAAAGGAGACGTTTAGGTCAATTTTATGCATTCTGGCGTTCGTAGATACAAGAAAACTGTTAAAATTCTTCAGAAACGTCACTTTTGAAGTGTTTTCTTGTACTTTTAAGCCAATCAGATACCCTACGGGCTCGGAAAGTGCAACGAAACCATCAAATTTTAGCTAGAAACTGTATTTTTGTCGATTTTTATTGAATTTGAACTATATTTCAACGTTTTTTGATGGTTCTGAGCCACCAAACACACTTAAAGCATGCAGAATCGACTCAGAATAGGAAAATGAAACGTTTAGGTCAATTTTATGCATTCTGGCGTTCGTAGATACAAGAAAACTGTTAAAATTCTTCAGAAACGTCACTTTTGAAGTGTTTTCTTGTACTTTTAAGCCAATCAGATACCCAACGGGCTCGGAAAGTGCAACGAAACCATCAAATTTTAGCTAGAAACTGTATTTTTGTCGATTTTTATTGAATTTGAACTATATTTCAACGTTTTTTGATGGTTCTGAGCCACCAAACACACTTAAAGCATGCAGAATCGACTCAGAATAGGAAAAGGAGACGTTTAGGTCAATTTTATGCATTCTGGCGTTCGTAGATACAAGAAAACTGTTAAAACTCTTCAGAAACGTCACTTTTGAAGTGTTTTCTTGTACTTTTAAGCCAATCAGATACAATACGGGCTCGGAAAGTGCAACGAAACCATCAAATTTTAGCTAGAAACTGTATTTTTGTCGATTTTTATTGAATTTGAACTATATTTCAACGTTTTTTGATGGTTCTGAGCCACCAAACACACTTAAAGCATGCAGAATCGACTCAGAATAGGAAAAGGAGACGTTTAGGTCAATTTTATGCATTCTGGCGTTCGTAGATACAAGAAAACTGTTAAAATTCTTCAGAAACGTCACTTTTGAAGTGTTTTCTTGTACTTTTAAGCCAATCAGATACCCTACGGGCTCGGACAGTGCAACGAAACCATCAAATTTTAGCTAGAAACTGTATTTTTGTCGATTTTTATTGAATTTGAACTATATTTCAACGTTTTTTGATGGTTCTGAGCCACCAAACACACTTAAAGCATGTAGAATCGACTCAGAATAGGAAAAGGAGACGTTTAGGTCAATTTTATGCATTCTGGCGTTCGTAGATACAAGAAAACTGTTAAAATTCTTCAGAAACGTCACTTTTGAAGTGTTTTCTTGTACTTTTAAGCCAATCAGATACCCTACGGGCTCGGAAAGTGCAACGAAACCATCAAATTTTAGCTAGAAACTGTATTTTTGTCGATTTTTATTGAATTTGAACTATATTTCAACGTTTTTTGATGGTTCTGAGCCACCAAACACACTTAAAGCATGCAGAATCGACTCAGAATAGGAAAAGGAGACGTTTAGGTCAATTTTATGCATTCTGGCGTTCGTAGATACAAGAACTGTTAAAATTCTTCAGAAACGTCACTTTTGAAGTGTTTTCTTGTACTTTTAAGCCAATCAGATCCCCAACGGGCTCGGAAAGTGCAACGAAACCATCAAATTTTAGCTAGAAACTGTATTTTTGTCGATTTTTATTGAATTTGAACTATATTTCAACGTTTTTTGATGGTTCTGAGCCACCAAACACACTTAAAGCATGCAGAATCGACTCAGAATAGGAAAAGGAGACGTTTAGGTCAATTTTATGCATTCTGGCGTTCGTAGATACAAGAAAACTGTTAAAATTCTTCAGAAACGTCACTTTTGAAGTGTTTTCTTGTACTTTTAAGCCAATCAGATACCCTACGAGCTCGGAAAGTGCAACGAAACCATCAAATTTTAGCTAGAAACTGTATTTTTGTCGATTTTTATTGAATTTGAACTATATTTCAACGTTTTTTGATGGTTCTGAGCCACCAAACACACCTAAAGCATGCAGAATCGACTCAGAATAGGAAAAGGAGACGTTTAGGTCAATTTTATGCATTCTGGCGTTCGTAGATACAAGAAAACTGTTAAAATTCTTCAGAAACGTCACTTTTGAAGTGTTTTCTTGTACTTTTAAGCCAATCAGATACCCTACGGGCTCGGAAAGTGCAACGAAACCATCAAATTTTAGCTAGAAACTGTATTTTTGTCGATTTTTATTGAATTTGAACTATATTTCAACGTTTTTTGATGGTTCTGAGCCACCAAAAACACTTAAAGCATGCAGAATCGACTCAGAATAGGAAAAGGAGACGTTTAGGTCAATTTTATGCATTCTGGCGTTCGTAGATACAAGAAAACTGTTAAAATTCTTCAGAAACTTCACTTTTGAAGTGTTTTCTTGTACTTTTAAGCCAATCAGATACCCTACGGGCTCGGAAAGTGCAACGAAACCATCAAATTTTAGCTAGAAACTGTATTTTTGTCGATTTTTATTGAATTTGAACTATATTTCAACGTTTTTTGATGGTTCTGAGCCACCAAACACACTTAAAGCATGCAGAATCGACTCAGAATAGGAAAAGGAGACGTTTAGGTCAATTTTATGCATTCTGGCGTTCGTAGATACAAGAAAACTGTTAAAATTCTTCAGAAACGTCACTTTTGAAGTGTTTTCTTGTACTTTTAAGCCAATCAGATACCCTACGGGCTCGGAAAGTGCAACGAAACCATCAAATTTTAGCTAGAAACTGTATTTTTGTCGATTTTTATTGAATTTGAACTATATTTCAACGTTTTTTGATGGTTCTGAGCCACCAAACACACTTAAAGCATGCAGAATCGACTCAGAATAGGAAAAGGAGACGTTTAGGTCAATTTTATGCATTCTGGCGTTCGTAGATACAAGAAAACTGTTAAAATTCTTCAGAAACGTCACTTTTGAAGTGTTTTCTTGTACTTTTAAGCCAATCAGATACCCTACGAGCTCGGAAAGTGCAACGAAACCATCAAATTTTAGCTAGAAACTGTATTTTTGTCGATTTTTATTGAATTTGAACTATATTTCAACGTTTTTTGATGGTTCTGAGCCACCAAACACACTTAAAGCATGCAGAATCGACTCAGAATAGGAAAAGGAGACGTTTAGGTCAATTTTATGCATTCTGGCGTTCGTAGATACAAGAAAACTGTTAAAATTCTTCAGAAACGTCACTTTTGAAGTGTTTTCTTGTACTTTTAAGCCAATCAGATACCCTACGGGCTCGGAAAGTGCAACGAAACCATCAAATTTTAGCTAGAAACTGTATTTTTGTCGATTTTTATTGAATTTGAACTATATTTCAACGTTTTTTGATGGTTCTGAGCCACCAAAAACACTTAAAGCATGCAGAATCGACTCAGAATAGGAAAAGGAGACGTTTAGGTCAATTTTATGCATTCTGGCGTTCGTAGATACAAGAAAACTGTTAAAATTCTTCAGAAACGTCACTTTTGAAGTGTTTTCTTGTACTTTTAAGCCAATCAGATACCCTACGGGCTCGGAAAGTGCAACGAAACCATCAAATTTTAGCTAGAAACTGTATTTTTGTCGATTTTTATTGAATTTGAACTATATTTCAACGTTTTTTGATGGTTCTGAGCGACCAAACACACTTAAAGCATGCAGAATCGACTCAGAATAGGAAAAGGAGACGTTTAGGTCAATTTTATGCATTCTGGCGTTCGTAGATACAAGAAAACTGTTAAAATTCTTCAGAAACGTCACTTTTGAAGTGTTTTCTTGTACTTTTAAGCCAATCAGATACCCTACGGGCTCGGAAAGTGCAACGAAACCATCAAATTTTAGCTAGAAACTGTATTTTTGTCGATTTTTATTGAATTTGAACTATATTTCAACGTTTTTTGATGGTTCTGAGCCACCAAACACACTTAAAACATGCAGAATCGACTCAGAATAGGAAAAGGAGACGTTTAGGTCAATTTTATGCATTCTGGCGTTCGTAGATACAAGAAAACTGTTAAAATTCTTCAGAAACGTCACTTTTGAAGTGTTTTCTTGTACTTTTAAGCCAATCAGATACCCTACGGGCTCGGAAAGTGCAACGAAACCATCAAATTTTAGCTAGAAACTGTATTTTTGTCGATTTTTATTGAATTTGAACTATATTTCAACGTTTTTGATGGTTCTGAGCCACCAAACACACTTAAAGCATGCAGAATCGACTCAGAATAGGAAAAGGAGACGTTTAGGTCAATTTTATGCATTCTGGCGTTCGTAGATACAAGAAAACTGTTAAAATTCTTCAGAAACGTCACTTTTGAAGTGTTTTCTTGTACTTTTAAGCCAATCAGATACCCTACGGGCTCGGAAAGTGCAACGAAACCATCAAATTTTAGCTAGAAACTGTATTTTTGTCGATTTTTATTGAATTTGAACTATATTTCAACGTTTTTTGATGGTTCTGAGCCACCAAACACACTTAAAGCATGCAGAATCGACTCAGAATAGGAAAAGGAGACGTTTAGGTCAATTTTATGCATTCTGGCGTTCGTAGATACAAGAAAACTGTTAAAATTCTTCAGAAACGTCACTTTTGAAGTGTTTTCTTGTACTTTTAAGCCAATCAGATACCCTACGGGCTCGGAAAGTGCAACGAAACCATCAAATTTTAGCTAGAAACTGTATTTTTGTCGATTTTTATTGAATTTGAACTATATTTCAACGTTTTTTGATGGTTCTGAGCCACCAAACACACTTAAAGCATGCAGAATCGACTCAGAATAGGAAAAGGAGACGTTTAGGTCAATTTTATGCATTCTGGCGTTCGTAGATACAAGAAAACTGTTAAAATTCTTCAGAAACGTCACTTTTGAAGTGTTTTCTTGTACTTTTAAGCCAATCAGATACCCTACGGGCTCGGAAAGTGCAACGAAACCATCAAATTTTAGCTAGAAACTGTATTTTTGTCGATTTTTATTGAATTTGAACTATATTTCAACGTTTTTTGATGGTTCTGAGCCACCAAACACACTTAAAGCATGCAGAATCGACTCAGAATAGGAAAAGGAGACGTTTAGGTCAATTTTATGCATTCTGGCGTTCGTAGATACAAGAAAACTGTTAAAATTCTTCAGAAACGTCACTTTTGAAGTGTTTTCTTGTACTTTTAAGCCAATCAGATACCCTACGGGCTCGGAAAGTGCAACGAAACCATCAAATTTTAGCTAGAAACTGTATTTTTGTCGATTTTTATTGAATTTGAACTATATTTCAACGTTTTTTGATGGTTCTGAGCCACCAAACACACTTAAAGCATGCAGAATCGACTCAGAATAGGAAAAGGAGACGTTTAGGTCAATTTTATGCATTCTGGCGTTCGTAGATACAAGAAAACTGTTAAAATTCTTCAGAAACGTCACTTTTGAAGTGTTTTCTTGTACTTTTAAGCCAATCAGATACCCTACGGGCTCGGAAAGTGCAACGAAACCATCAAATTTTAGCTAGAAACTGTATTTTTGTCGATTTTTATTGAATTTGAACTATATTTCAAAGTTTTTTGATGGTTCTGAGCCACCAAACACACTTAAAGCATGCAGAATCGACTCAGAATAGGAAAAGGAGACGTTTAGGTCAATTTTATGCATTCTGGCGTTCGTAGATACAAGAAAACTGTTAAAATTCTTCAGAAACGTCACTTTTGAAGTGTTTTCTTGTACTTTTAAGCCAATCAGATACCCTACGGGCTCGGAAAGTGCAACGAAACCATCAAATTTTAGCTAGAAACTGTATTTTTGTCGATTTTTATTGAATTTGAACTATATTTCAACGTTTTTTGATGGTTCTGAGCCACCAAACACTCTTAAAGCATGTAGAATCGACTCAGAATAGGAAAAGGAGACGTTTAGGTCAATTTTATGCATTCTGGCGTTCGTAGATACAAGAAAACTGTTAAAATTCTTCAGAAACGTCACTTTTGAAGTGTTTTCTTGTACTTTTAAGCCAATCAGATACCCTACGGGCTCGGAAAGTGCAACGAAACCATCAAATTTTAGCTAGAAACTGTATTTTTGTCGATTTTTATTGAATTTGAACTATATTTCAACGTTTTTTGATGGTTCTGAGCCACCAAACACACTTAAAGCATGCAGAATCGACTCAGAATAGGAAAAGGAGACGTTTAGGTCAATTTTATGCATTCTGGCGTTCGTAGATACAAGAAAACTGTTAAAATTCTTCAGAAACGTCACTTTTGAAGTGTTTTCTTGTACTTTTAAGCCAATCAGATACCCTACGGGCTCGGAAAGCGCAACGAAACCATCAAATTTTAGCTAGAAACTGTATTTTTGTCGATTTTTATTGAATTTGAACTATATTTCAACGTTTTTTGATGGTTCTGAGCCACCAAACACACTTAAAGCATGCAGAATCGACTCAGAATAGGAAAAGGAGACGTTTAGGTCAATTTTATGCATTCTGGCGTTCGTAGATACAAGAAAACTGTTAAAATTCTTCAGAAACGTCACTTTTGAAGTGTTTTCTTGTACTTTTAAGCCAATCAGATACCCTACGGGCTCGGAAAGTGCAACGAAATCATCAAATTTTAGCTAGAAACTGTATTTTTGTCGATTTTTATTGAATTTGAACTATATTTCAACGTTTTTTGATGGTTCTGAGCCACCAAACACACTTAAAGCATGCAGAATCGACTCAGAATAGGAAAAGGAGACGTTTAGGTCAATTTTATGCATTCTGGCGTTCGTAGATACAAGAAAACTGTTAAAATTCTTCAGAAACGTCACTTTTGAAGTGTTTTCTTGTACTTTTAAGCCAATCAGATACCCTACGGGCTCGGAAAGTGCAACGAAACCATCAAATTTTAGCTAGAAACTGTATTTTTGTCGATTTTTATTGAATTTGAACTATATTTCAAAGTTTTTTGATGGTTCTTAGCCACCAAACACACTTAAAGCATGCAGAATCGACTCAGAATAGGAAAAGGAGACGTTTAGGTCAATTTTATGCATTCTGGCGTTCGTAGATACAAGAAAACTGTTAAAATTCTTCAGAAACGTCACTTTTGAAGTGTTTTCTTGTACTTTTAAGCCAATCAGATACCTTACGGGCTCGGAAAGTGCAACGAAACCATCAAATTTTAGCTAGAAACTGTATTTTTGTCGATTTTTATTGAATTTGAACTATATTTCAAAGTTTTTTGATGGTTCTGAGCCACCAAACACACTTGAGCATGCAGAATCGACTCAGAATAGGAAAAGGAGACGTTTAGGTCAATTTTATGCATTCTGGCGTTCGTAGATACAAGAAAACTGTTAAAATTCTTCAGAAACGTCACTTTTGAAGTGTTTTCTTGTACTTTTAAGCCAATCAGATACCCTACGGGCTCGGAAAGTGCAACGAAACCATCAAATTTTAGCTAGAAACTGTATTTTTGTCGATTTTTATTGAATTTGAACTATATTTCAACGTTTTTTGATGGTTCTGAGCCACCAAACACACTTAAAGCATGCAGAATCGACTCAGAATAGGAAAAGGAGACGTTTAGGTCAATTTTATGCATTCTGGCGTTCGTAGATACAAGAAAACTGTTAAAATTCTTCAGAAACGTCACTTTTGAAGTGTTTTCTTGTACTTTTAAGCCAATCAGATACCCTACGGGCTCGGAAAGTGCAACGAAACCATCAAATTTTAGCTAGAAACTGTATTTTTGTCGATTTTTATTGAATTTGAACTATATTTCAACGTTTTTTGATGGTTCTGAGCCACCAAACACACTTAAAGCATGCAGAATCGACTCAGAATAGGAAAAGGAGACGTTTAGGTCAATTTTATGCATTCTGGCGTTCGTAGATACAAGAAAACTGTTAAAATTCTTCAGAAACGTCACTTTTGAAGTGTTTTCTTGTACTTTTAAGCCAATCAGATACTCTACGGGCTCGGAAAGTTCAACGAAACCATCAAATTTTAGCTAGAAACTGTATTTTTGTCGATTTTTATTGAATTTGAACTATATTTCAACGTTTTTTGATGGTTCTGAGCCACCAAACACACTTAAAGCATGCAGAATCGACTCAGAATAGGAAAAGGAGACGTTTAGGTCAATTTTATGCATTCTGGCGTTCGTAGATACAAGAAAACTGTTAAAATTCTTCAGAAACGTTACTTTTGAAGTGTTTTCTTGTACTTTTAAGCCAATCAGATACCCAACGGGCTCGGAAAGTGCAACGAAACCATCAAATTTTAGCTAGAAACTGTATTTTTGTCGATTTTTATTGAATTTGAACTATATTTCAACGTTTTTTGATGGTTCTGAGCCACCAAACACACTTAAAGCATGCAGAATCGACTCAGAATAGGAAAAGGAGACGTTTAGGTCAATTTTATGCATTCTGGCGTTCGTAGATACAAGAAAACTGTTAAAATTCTTCAGAAACGTCACTTTTGAAGTGTTTTCTTGTACTTTTAAGCCAATCAGATACCCTACGGGCTCGGAAAGTGCAACGAAACCATCAAATTTTAGCTAGAAACTGTATTTTTGTCGATTTTTATTGAATTTGAACTATATTTCAACGTTTTTTGATGGTTCGGAGCCACCAAACACACTTAAAGCATGCAGAATCGACTCAGAATAGGAAAAGGAGACGTTTAGGTCAATTTTATGCATTCTGGCGTTCGTAGATACAAGAAAACTGTTAAAATTCTTCAGAAACGTCACTTTTGAAGTGTTTTCTTGTACTTTTAAGCCAATCAGATACCCAACGGGCTCGGAAAGTGCAACGAAACCATCAAATTTTAGCTAGAAACTGTATTTTTGTCGATTTTTATTGAATTTGAACTATATTTCAAAGTTTTTTGATGGTTCTGAGCCACCAAACACACTTAAAGCATGCAGAATCGACTCAGAATAGGAAAAGGAGACGTTTAGGTCAATTTTATGCATTCTGGCGTTCGTAGATACAAGAAAACTGTTAAAATTCTTCAGAAACGTCACTTTTGAAGTGTTTTCTTGTACTTTTAAGCCAATCAGATACCCTACGGGCTCGGAAAGTGCAACGAAACCATCAAATTTTAGCTAGAAACTGTATTTTTGTCGATTTTTATTGAATTTGAACTATATTTCAACGTTTTTTGATGGTTCTGAGCCACCAAACACACTTAAAGCATGCAGAATCGACTCAGAATAGGAAAAGGAGACGTTTAGGTCAATTTTATGCATTCTGGCGTTCGTAGATACAAGAAAACTGTTAAAATTCTTCAGAAACGTCACTTATGAAGTGTTTTCTTGTACTTTTAAGCCAATCAGATACCCTACGGGCTCGGAAAGTGCAACGAAACCATCAAATTTTAGCTAGAAACAGTATTTTTGAAGATTTTTATTGAATTTGAACTATATTTCAACGTTTTTTGATGGTTCTGAGCCACCAAACACACTTAAAGCATGCAGAATCGACTCAGAATAGGAAAAGGAGACGTTTAGGTCAATTTTATGCATTCTGGCGTTCGTAGATACAAGAAAACTGTTAAAATTCTTCAGAAACGTCACTTTTGAAGTGTTTTCTTGTACTTTTAAGCCAATCAGATACCCTACGGGCTCGGAAAGTGCAACGAAACCATCAAATTTTAGCTAGAAACTGTATTTTTGTCGATTTTTATAGAATTTGAACTATATTTCAACGTTTTTTGATGGTTCTGAGCCACCAAACACACTTAAAGCATGCAGAATCGACTCAGAATAGGAAAAGGAGACGTTTAGGTCAATTTTATGCATTCTGGCGTTCGTAGATACAAGAAAACTGTTAAAATTCTTCAGAAACGTCACTTTTGAAGTGTTTTCTTGTACTTTTAAGCCAATCAGATAACCTACGGGCTCGGAAAGTGCAACGAAACCATCAAATTTTAGCTAGAAGCTGTATTTTTGTCGATTTTTATTGAATTTGAACTATATTTCAACGTTTTTTGATGGTTCTGAGCCACCAAACACACTTAAAGCATGCAGAATCGACTCAAAATAGGAAAAGGAGACGTTTAGGTCAATTTTATGCATTCTGGCGTTCGTAGATACAAGAAAACTGTTAAAATTCTTCAGAAACGTCACTTTTGAAGTGTTTTCTTGTACTTTTAAGCCAATCAGATACCCTACGGGCTCGGAAAGTGCAACGAAACCATCAAATTTTAGCTAGAAACTGTATTTTTGTCGATTTTTATTGAATTTGAACTATATTTCAACGTTTTTTGATGGTTCTGAGCCACCAAACACACTTAAAGCATGCAGAATCGACTCAGAATAGGAAAAGGAGACGTTTAGGTCAATTTTATGCATTCTGGCGTTCGTAGATACAAGAAAACTGTTAAAATTCTTCAGAAACGTCACTTTTGAAGTGTTTTCTTGTACTTTTAAGCCAATCAGATACCCTACGGGCTCGGAAAGTGCAACGAAACCATCAAATTTTAGCTAGAAACTGTATTTTTGTCGATTTTTATTGAATTTGAACTATATTTCAACGTTTTTTGATGGTTCTGAGCCACCAAACACACTTAAAGCATGCAGAATCGACTCAGAATAGGAAAAGGAGACGTTTAGGTCAATTTTATGCATTCTGGCGTTCGTAGATACAAGAAAACTGTTAAAATTCTTCAGAAACGTCACTTTTGAAGTGTTTTCTTGTACTTTTAAGCCAATCAGATACCCTACGGGCTCGGAAAGTGCAACGAAACCATCAAATTTTAGCTAGAAACTGTATTTTTGTCGATTTTTATTGAATTTGAAGTATATTTCAACGTTTTTTGATGGTTCTGAGCCACCAAACACACTTAAAGCATGCAGAATCGACTCAGAATAGGAAAAGGAGACGTTTAGGTCAATTTTATGCATTCTGGCGTTCGTAGATACAAGAAAACTATTAAAATTCTTCAGAAACGTCACTTTTGAAGTGTTTTCTTGTACTTTTAAGCCAATCAGATACCCTACGGGCTCGGAAAGTGCAACGAAACCATCAAATTTTAGCTAGAAACTGTATTTTTGTCGATTTTTATTGAATTTGAACTATATTTCAACGTTTTTTGATGGTTCTGAGCCACCAAACACACTTAAAGCATGCAGAATCGACTCAGAATAGGAAAAGGAGACGTTTAGGTCAATTTTATGCATTCTGGCGTTCGTAGATACAAGAAAACTGTTAAAATTCTTCAGAAACGTCACTTTTGAAGTGTTTTCTTGTACTTTTAAGCCAATCAGATACCCTACGGGCTCGGAAAGTGCAACGAAACCATCAAATTTTAGCTAGAAACTGTATTTTTGTCGATTTTTATTGAATTTGAACTATATTTCAACGTTTTTTGATGGTTCTGAGCCACCAAACACACTTAAAGCATGCAGAATCGACTCAGAATAGGAAAAGGAGACGTTTAGGTCAATTTTATGCATTCTGGCGTTCGTAGATACAAGAAAACTGTTAAAATTCTTCAGAAACGTCACTTTTGAAGTGTTTTCTTGTACTTTTAAGCCAATCAGATACCCTATGGGCTCGGAAAGTGCAACGAAACCATCAAATTTTAGCTAGAAACTGTATTTTTGTCGATTTTTATTGAATTTGAACTATATTTCAACGTTTTTTGATGGTTCTGAGCCACCAAACACACTTAAAGCATGCACAATCGACTCAGAATAGGAAAAGGAGACGTTTAGGTCAATTTTATGCATTCTGGCGTTCGTAGATACAAGAAAACTATTAAAATTCTTCAGAAACGTCACTTTTGAAGTGTTTTCTTGTACTTTTAAGCCAATCAGATACCCTACGGGCTCGGAAAGTGCAACGAAACCATCAAATTTTAGCCAGAAACTGTATTTTTGTCGATTTTTATTGAATTTGAACTATATTTCAACGTTTTTTGATGGTTCTGAGCCACCAAACACACTTAAAGCATGCAGAATCGACTCAGAATAGGAAAAGGAGACGTTTAGGTCAATTTTATGCATTCTGGCGTTCGTAGATACAAGAAAACTGTTAAAATTCTTCAGAAACGTCACTTTTGAAGTGTTTTCTTGTACTTTTAAGCCAATCAGATACCCTACGGGCTCGGAAAGTGCAACGAAACCATCAAATTTTAGCTAGAAACTGTATTTTTGTCGATTTTTATTGAATTTGAACTATATTTCAACGTTTTTTGATGGTTCTGAGCCACCAAACACACTTAAAGCATGCAGAATCGACTCAGAATAGGAAAAGGAGACGTTTAGGTCAATTTTATGCATTCTGGCGTTCGTAGATACAAGAAAACTGTTAAAATTCTTCAGAAACATCACTTTTGAAGTGTTTTCTTGTAATTTTAAGCCAATCAGATACCCTACGGGCTCGGAAAGTGCAACGAAACCATCAAATTTTAGCTAGAAACTGTATTTTTGTCGATTTTTATTGAATTTGAACTATATTTCAACGTTTTTTGATGGTTCTGAGCCACCAAACACACTTAAAGCATGCAGAATCGACTCAGAATAGGAAAAGGAGACGTTTAGGTCAATTTTATGCATTCTGGCGTTCGTAGACACAAGAAAACTGTTAAAATTCTTCAGAAACGTCACTTTTGAAGTGTTTTCTTGTACTTTTAAGCCAATCAGATACCCTACGGGCTCGGAAAGTGCAACGAAACCATCAAATTTTAGCTAGAAACTGTATTTTTGTCGATTTTTATTGAATTTGAACTATATTTCAACGTTTTTTGATGGTTCTGAGCCACCAAACACACTTAAAGCATGCAGAATCGACTCAGAATAGGAAAAGGAGACGTTTAGGTCAATTTTGTGCATTCTGGCGTTCGTAGATACAAGAAAACTGTTAAAATTCTTCAGAAACGTCACTTTTGAAGTGTTTTCTTGTACTTTTAAGCCAATCAGATACCCAACGGGCTCGGAAAGTGCAACGAAACCATCAAATTTTAGCTAGAAACTGTATTTTTGTCGATTTTTATTGAATTTGAACTATATTTCAACGTTTTTTGATGGTTCTGAGCCACCAAACACACTTAAAGCATGCAGAATCGACTCAGAATAGGAAAAGGAGACGTTTAGGTCAATTTTATGCATTCTGGCGTTCGTAGATACAAGAAAACTGTTAAAATTCTTCAGAAACGTCACTTTTGAAGTGTTTTCTTGTACTTTTAAGCCAATCAGATACCCTACGGGCTCGGAAAGTGCAACGAAACCATCAAATTTTAGCTAGAAACTGTATTTTTGTCGATTTTTATTGAATTTGAACTATATTTCAACGTTTTTTGATGGTTCTGAGCCACCAAACACACTTAAAGCATGCAGAATCGACTCAGAATAGGAAAAGGAGACGTTTAGGTCAATTTTATGCATTCTGGCGTTCGTAGATACAAGAAAACTGTTAAAATTCTTCAGAAACGTCACTTTTGAAGTGTTTTCTTGTAATTTTAAGCCAATCAGATACCCTACGGGCTCGGAAAGTGCAACGAAACCATCAAATTTTAGCTAGAAACTGTATTTTTGTCGATTTTTATTGCATTTGAACTATATTTCAACGTTTTTTGATGGTTCTGAGCCACCAAACACACTTAAAGCATGCAGAATCGACTCAGAATAGGAAAAGGAGACGTTTAGGTCAATTTTATGCATTCTGGCGTTCGTAGATACAAGAAAACTGTTAAAATTCTTCAGAAACGTCACTTTTAATTGTTTTCTTGTACTTTTAAGCCAATCAGATACCCTACGGGCTCGGAAAGTGCAACGAAACCATCAAATTTTAGCTAGAAACTGTATTTTTGTCGATTTTTATTGAATTTGAACTATATTTCAACGTTTTTTGATGGTTCTGAGCCACCAAACACACTTAAAGCATGCAGAATCGACTCAGAATAGGAAAAGGAGACGTTTAGGTCAATTTTATGCATTCTGGCGTTCGTAGATACAAGAAAACTGTTAAAATTCTTCAGAAACGTCACTTTTGAAGTGTTTTCTTGTACTTTTAAGCCAATCAGATACCCTGCGGGCTCGGAAAGTGCAACGAAACCATCAAATTTTAGCTAGAAACTGTATTTTTGTCGATTTTTATTGAATTTGAACTATATTTCAACGTTTTTTGAAGGTTCTGAGCCACCAAACACACTTAAAGCATGCAGAATCGACTCAGAATAGGAAAAGGAGACGTTTAGGTCAATTTTATGCATTCTGGCGTTCGTAGATACAAGAAAACTGTTAAAATTCTTCAGAAACGTCACTTTTGAAGTGTTTTCTTGTACTTTTAAGCCAATCAGATACACTACGGGCTCGGAAAGTGCAACGAAACCATCAAATTTTAGCTAGAAACTGTATTTTTGTCGATTTTTATTGAATTTGAACAATATTTCAACGTTTTTTGATGGTTCTGAGCCACCAAACACACTTAAAGCATGCAGAATCGACTCAGAATAGGAAAAGGAGACGTTTAGGTCAATTTTATGCATTCTGGCGTTCGTAGATACAAGAAAACTGTTAAAATTCTTCAGAAACGTCACTTTTGAAGTGTTTTCTTGTACTTTTAAGCCAATCAGATACCCTACGGGCTCGGAAAGTGCAACGAAACCATCAAATTTTAGCTAGAAACTGTATTTTTGTCGATTTTTATTGAATTTGAACTATATTTCAACGTTTTTTGATGGTTCTGAGCCACCAAACACACTTAAAGCATGCAGAATCGACTCAGAATAGGAAAAGGAGACGTTTAGGTCAATTTTATGCATTCTGGCGTTCGTAGATACAACAAAACTGTTAAAATTCTTCAGAAACGTCACTTTTGAAGTGTTTTCTTGTACTTTTAAGCCAATCAGATACCCTACGGGCTCGGAAAGTGCAACGAAACCATCAAATTTTAGCTAGAAACTGTATTTTTGTCGATTTTTATTGCATTTGAACTATATTTCAACGTTTTTTGATGGTTCTGAGCCACCAAACACACTTAAAGCATGCAGAATCGACTCAGAATAGGAAAAGGAGACGTTTAGGTCAATTTTATGCATTCTGGCGTTCGTAGATACAAGAAAACTGTTAAAATTCTTCAGAAACGTCACTTTTAATTGTTTTCTTGTACTTTTAGGCCAATCAGATACCCTACGGGCTCGGAAAGTGCAACGAAACCATCAAATTTTAGCTAGAAACTGTATTTTTGTCGATTTTTATTGAATTTGAACTATATTTCAACGTTTTTTGATGGTTCTGAGCCACCAAACACACTTAAAGCATGCAGAATCGACTCAGAATAGGAAAAGGAGACGTTTAGGTCAATTTTATGCATTCTGGCGTTCGTAGATACAAGAAAACTGTTAAAATTCTTCAGAAACGTCACTTTTGAAGTGTTTTCTTGTACTTTTAAGCCAATCAGATACCCTACGGGCTCGGAAAGTGCAACGAAACCATCAAATTTTAGCTAGAAACTGTATTTTTGTCGATTTTTATTGAATTTGAACTATATTTCAACGTTTTTTGAAGGTTCTGAGCCACCAAACACACTTAAAGCATGCAAAATCGACTCAGAATAGGAAAAGGAGACGTTTAGGTAAATTTTATGCATTCTGGCGTTCGTAGATACAAGAAAACTGTTAAAATTCTTCAGAAACGTCACTTTTGAAGTGTTTTCTTGTACTTTTAAGCCAATCAGATACACTACGGGCTCGGAAAGTGCAACGAAACCATCAAATTTTAGCTAGAAACTGTATTTTTGTCGATTTTTATTGAATTTGAACAATATTTCAACGTTTTTTGATGGTTCTGAGCCACCAAACACACTTAAAGCATGCAGAATCGACTCAGAATAGGAAAAGGAGACGTTTAGGTCAATTTTATGCATTCTGGCGTTCGTAGATACAAGAAAACTGTTAAAATTCTTCAGAAAGGTCACTTTTGAAGTGTTTTCTTGTACTTTTAAGCCAATCAGATACCCTACGGGCTCGGAAAGTGCAACGAAACCATCAAATTTTAGCTAGAAACTGTATTTTTGTCGATTTTTATTGAATTTGAACT
Source organism: Zophobas morio (assembly GCF_036711695.1). NCBI lineage: Eukaryota > Metazoa > Arthropoda > Insecta > Coleoptera > Tenebrionidae > Zophobas > Zophobas morio. Next base: position 114,393 of record NW_026972536.1, read on the forward strand.
ATATTTCAACGTTTTTTGATGGTTCTGAGCCACCAAACACACTTAAAGCATGCAGAATCGACTCAGAATAGGAAAAGGAGACGTTTAGGTCAATTTTATGCATTCTGGCGTTCGTAGATACAAGAAAACTGTTAAAATTCTTCAGAAACGTCACTTTTGAAGTGTTTTCTTGTACTTTTAAGCCAATCAGATACCCTACGGGCTCGGAAAGTGCAACGAAACCATCAAATTTTAGCTAGAAACTGTATTTTTGTCGATTTTTATTGAATTTGAACTATATTTCAACGTTTTTTGATGGTTCTGAGCCACCAAACACACTTAAAGCATGCAGAATCGACTCAGAATAGGAAAAGGAGACGTTTAGGTCAATTTTATGCATTCTGGCGTTCGTAGATACAAGAAAACTGTTAAAATTCTTCAGAAACGTCACTTTTGAAGTGTTTTCTTGTACTTTTAAGCCAATCAGATACCCTACGGGCTCGGAAAGTGCAACGAAACCATCAAATTTTAGCTAGAAACTGTATTTTTGTCGATTTTTATTGAATTTGAACTATATTTCAACGTTTTTTGATGGTTCTGAGCCACCAAACACACTTAAAGCATGCAGAATCGACTCAGAATAGGAAAAGGAGACGTTTAGGTCAATTTTATGCATTCTGGCGTTCGTAGATACAAGAAAACTGTTAAAATTCTTCAGAAACGTCACTTTTGAAGTGTTTTCTTGTACTTTTAAGCCAATCAGATACCCTACGGGCTCGGAAAGTGCAACGAAACCATCAAATTTTAGCTAGAAACTGTATTTTTGTCGATTTTTATTGAATTTGAACTATATTTCAACGTTTTTTGATGGTTCTGAGCCACCAAACACACTTAAAGCATGCAGAATCGACTCAGAATAGGAAAAGGAGACGTTTAGGTCAATTTTATGCATTCTGGCGTTCGTAGATACAAGAAAACTGTTAAAATTCTTCAGAAACTTCACTTTTGAAGTGTTTTCTTGTACTTTTAAGCCAATCAGATACCCTACGGGCTCGGAAAGTGCAACGAAACCATCAAATTTTAGCTAGAAACTGTATTTTTGTCGATTTTTATTGAATTTGAACTATATTTCAACGTTTTTTGATGGTTCTGAGCCACCAAACACACTTAAAGCATGCAGAATCGACTCAGAATAGGAAAAGGAGACGTTTAGGTCAATTTTATGCATTCTGGCGTTCGTAGATACAAGAAAACTGTTAAAATTCTTCAGAAACGTCACTTTTGAAGTGTTTTCTTGTACTTTTAAGCCAATCAGATACCCTACGGGCTCGGAAAGTGCAACGAAACCATCAAATTTTAGCTAGAAACTGTATTTTTGTCGATTTTTATTGAATTTGAACTATATTTCAACGTTTTTTGATGGTTCTGAGCCACCAAACACACTTAAAGCATGCAGAATCGACTCAGAATAGGAAAAGGAGACGTTTAGGTCAATTTTATGCATTCTGGCGTTCGTGGATACAAGAAAACTGTTAAAATTCTTCAGAAACGTCACTTTTGAAGTGTTTTCTTGTACTTTTAAGCCAATCAGATACCCTACGGGCTCGGAAAGTGCAACGAAACCATCAAATTTTAGCTAGAAACTGTATTTTTGTCGATTTTTATTGAATTTGAACTATATTTCAACGTTTTTTGATGGTTCTGAGCCACCAAACACACTTAAAGCATGCAGAATCGACTCAGAATAGGAAAAGGAGACGTTTAGGTCAATTTTATGCATTCTGGCGTTCGTAGATACAAGAAAACTGTTAAAATTCTTCAGAAACGTCACTTTCCAAGTGTTTTCTTGTACTTTTAAGCCAATCAGATACCCTACGGGCTCGGAAAGTGCAACGAAACCATCAAATTTTAGCTAGAAACTGTATTTTTGTCGATTTTTATTGAATTTGAACTATATTTCAACGTTTTTTGATGGTTCTGAGCCACCAAACACACTTAAAGCATGCAGAATCGACTCAGAATAGGAAAAGGAGACGTTTAGGTCAATTTTATGCATTCTGGCGTTCGTAGATACAAGAAAACTGTTAAAATTCTTCAGAAACGTCACTTTTGAAGTGTTTTCTTGTACTTTTAAGCCAATCAGATACCCTACGGGCTCGTAAAGTGCAACGAAACCATCAAATTTTAGCTAGAAACTGTATTTTTGTCGATTTTTATTGAATTTGAACTATATTTCAACGTTTTTTGATGGTTCTGAGCCACCAAACACACTTAAAGCATGCAGAATCGACTCAGAATAGGAAAAGGAGACGTTTAGGTCAATTTTATGCATTCTGGCGTTCGTTGATACAAGAAAACTGTTAAAATTCTTCAGAAACGTCACTTTTGAAGTGTTTTCTTGTACTTTTAAGCCAATCAGATACCCTACGGGCTCGGAAAGTGCAACGAAACCATCAAATTTTAGCTAGAAACTGTATTTTTGTCGATTTTTATTGAATTTGAACTATATTTCAACGTTTTTTGATGGTTCTGAGCCACCAAACACACTTAAAGCATGCAGAATCGACTCAGAATAGGAAAAGGAGACGTTTAGGTCAATTTTATGCATTCTGGCGTTCGTAGATACAAGAAAACTGTTAAAATTCTTCAGAAACGTCACTTTTGAAGTGTTTTCTTGTACTTTTAAGCCAATCAGATACCCTACGGGCTCGGAAAGTGCAACGAAACCATCAAATTTTAGCTAGAAACTGTATTTTTGTCGATTTTTATTGAATTTGAACTATATTTCAACGTTTTTTGATGGTTCTGAGCCACCAAACACACTTAAAGCATGCAGAATCGACTCAGAATAGGAAAAGGAGACGTTTAGGTCAATTTTATGCATTCTGGCGTTCGTAGATACAAGAAAACTGTTAAAATTCTTCAGAAACGTCACTTTTGAAGTGTTTTCTTGTACTTTTAAGCCAATCAGATACCCTACGGGCTCGGAAAGTGCAACGAAACCATCAAATTTTAGCTAGAAACTGTATTTTTGTCGATTTTTATTGAATTTGAACTATATTTCAACGTTTTTTGATGGTTCTGAGCCACCAAACACACTTAAAGAATGCAGAATCGACTCAGAATAGGAAAAGGAGACGTTTAGGTCAATTTTATTCATTCTGGCGTTCGTAGATACAAGAAAACTGTTAAAATTCTTCAGAAACGTCACTTTTGAAGTGTTTTCTTGTACTTTTAAGCCAATCAGATACCCTACGGGCTCGGAAAGTGCAACGAAACCATCAAATTTTAGCTAGAAACTGTATTTTTGTCGATTTTTATTGAATTTGAACTATATTTCAACGTTTTTTGATGGTTCTGAGCCACCAAACACACTTAAAGCATGCAGAATCGACTCAGAATAGGAAAAGGAGACGTTTAGGTCAATTTTATGCATTCTGGCGTTCGTAGATACAAGAAAACTGTTAAAATTCTTCAGAAACGTCACTTTTGAAGTGTTTTCTTGTACTTTTAAGCCAATCAGATACCCTACGGGCTCGGAAAGTGCAACGAAACCATCAAATTTTAGCTAGAAACTGTATTTTTGTCGATTTTTATTGAATTTGAACTATATTTCAACGTTTTTTGATGGTTCTGAGCCACCAAACACACTTAAAGCATGCAGAATCGACTCAGAATAGGAAAAGGAGACGTTTAGGTCAATTTTATGCATTCTGGCGTTCGTAGATACAAGAAAACTGTTAAAATTCTTCAGAAACGTCACTTTTGAAGTGTTTTCTTGTACTTTTAAGCCAATCAGATACCCTACGGGCTCGGAAAGTGCAACGAAACCATCAAATTTTAGCTAGAAACTGTATTTTTGTCGATTTTTATTGAATTTGAACTATATTTCAACGTTTTTTGATGGTTCTGAGCCACCAAACACACTTAAAGCATGCAGAATCGACTCAGAATAGGAAAAGGAGACGTTTAGGTCAATTTTATGCATTCTGGCGTTCGTAGATACAAGAAAACTGTTAAAATTCTTCAGAAACGTCACTTTTGAAGTGTTTTCTTGTACTTTTAAGCCAATCAGATACCCTACGGGCTCGGAAAGTGCAACGAAACCATCAAATTTTAGCTAGAAACTGTATTTTTGTCGATTTTTATTGAATTTGAACTATATTTCAACGTTTTTTGATGGTTCTGAGCCACCAAACACACTTAAAGCATGCAGAATCGACTCAGAATAGGAAAAGGAGACGTTTAGGTCAATTTTATTCATTCTGGCGTTCGTAGATACAAGAAAACTGTTAAAATTCTTCAGAAACGTCACTTTTGAAGTGTTTTCTTGTACTTTTAAGCCAATCAGATACCCTACGGGCTCGGAAAGTGCAACGAAACCATCAAATTTTAGCTAGAAACTGTATTTTTGTCGATTTTTATTGAATTTGAACTATATTTCAACGTTTTTTGATGGTTCTGAGCCACCAAACACACTTAAAGCATGCAGAATCGACTCAGAATAGGAAAAGGAGACGTTTAGGTCAATTTTATGCATTCTGGCGTTCGTAGATACAAGAAAACTGTTAAAATTCTTCAGAAACGTCACTTTTGAAGTGTTTTCTTGTACTTTTAAGCCAATCAGATACCCTACGGGCTCGGAAAGTGCAACGAAACCATCAAATTTTAGCTAGAAACTGTATTTTTGTCGATTTTTATTGAATTTGAACTATATTTCAACGTTTTTTGATGGTTCTGAGCCACCAAACACACTTAAAGCATGCAGAATCGACCCAGAATAGGAAAAGGAGACGTTTAGGTCAATTTTATGCATTCTGGCGTTCGTAGATACAAGAAAACTGTTAAAATTCTTCAGAAACGTCACTTTTGAAGTGTTTTCTTGTACTTTTAAGCCAATCAGTTACCCTACGGGCTCGGAAAGTGCAACGAAACCATCAAATTTTAGCTAGAAACTGTATTTTTGTCGATTTTTATTGAATTTGAACTATATTTCAACGTTTTTTGATGGTTCTGAGCCACCAAACACACTTAAAGCATGCAGAATCGACTCAGAATAGGAAAAGGAGACGTTTAGGTCAATTTTATGCATTCTGGCGTTCGTAGATACAAGAAAACTGTTAAAATTCTTCAGAAACGTCACTTTTGAAGTGTTTTCTTGTACTTTTAAGCCAATCAGATACCCTACGGGCTCGGAAAGTGCAACGAAACCATCAAATTTTAGCTAGAAACTGTATTTTTGTCGATTTTTATTGAATTTGAACTATATTTCAACGTTTTTTGATGGTTCTGAGCCACCAAACACACTTAAAGCATGCAGAATCGACTCAGAATAGGAAAAGGAGACGTTTAGGTCAATTTTATGCATTCTGGCGTTCGTAGATACAAGAAAACTGTTAAAATTCTTCAGAAACGTCACTTTTGAAGTGTTTTCTTGTACTTTTAAGCCAATCAGATACCCTACGGGCTCGGAAAGTGCAACGAAACCATCAAATTTTAGCTAGAAACTGTATTTTTGTCGATTTTTATTGAATTTGAACTATATTTCAACGTTTTTTGATGGTTCTGAGCCACCAAACACACTTAAAGCATGCAGAATCGACTCAGAATAGGAAAAGGAGACGTTTAGGTCAATTTTATGCATTCTGGCGTTCGTAGATACAAGAAAACTGTTAAAATTCTTCAGAAACGTCACTTTTGAAGTGTTTTCTTGTACTTTTAAGCCAATCAGATACCCTACGGGCTCGGAAAGTGCAACGAAACCATCAAATTTTAGCTAGAAACTGTATTTTTGTCGATTTTTATTGAATTTGAACTATATTTCAACGTTTTTTGATGGTTCTGAGCCACCAAACACACTTAAAGCATGCAGAATCGACTCAGAATAGGAAAAGGAGACGTTTAGGTCAATTTTATGCATTCTGGCGTTCGTAGATACAAGAAAACTGTTAAAATTCTTCAGAAACGTCACTTTTGAAGTGTTTTCTTGTACTTTTAAGCCAATCAGATACCCTACGGGCTCGGAAATTGCAACGAAACCATCAAATTTTAGCTAGAAACTGTATTTTTGTCGATTTTTATTGAATTTGAACTATATTTCAACGTTTTTTGATGGTTCTGAGCCACCAAACACACTTAAAGCATGCAGAATCGACTCAGAATTGGAAAAGGAGACGTTTAGGTCAATTTTATGCATTCTGGCGTTCGTAGATACAAGAAAACTGTTAAAATTCTTCAGAAACGTCACTTTTGAAGTGTTTTCTTGTACTTTTAAGCCAATCCGATACCCTACGGGCTCGGAAAGTGCAACGAAACCATCAAATTTTAGCTAGAAACTGTATTTTTGTCGATTTTTATTGAATTTGAACTATATTTCAACGTTTTTTGATGGTTCTGAGCCACCAAACACACTTAAAGCATGCAGAATCGACTCAGAATAGGAAAAGGAGACGTTTAGGTCAATTTTATGCATTCTGGCGTTCGTAGATACAAGAAAACTGTTAAAATTCTTCAGAAACGTCACTTTTGAAGTGTTTTCTTGTACTTTTAAGCCAATCAGATACCCTACGGGCTCGGAAAGTGCAACGAAACCATCAAATTTTAGCTAGAAACTGTATTTTTGTCGATTTTTAATGAATTTGAACTATATTTCAACGTTTTTTGATGGTTCTGAGCCACCAAACACACTTAAAGCATGCAGAATCGACTCAGAATAGGAAAAGGAGACGTTTAGGTCAATTTTATGCATTCTGGCGTTCGTAGATACAAGAAAACTGTTAAAATTCTTCAGAAACGTCACTTTTGAAGTGTTTTCTTGTACTTTTAAGCCAATCAGATACCCTACGGGCTCGGAAAGTGCAACGAAACCATCAAATTTTAGCTAGAAACTGTATTTTTGTCGATTTTTATTGAATTTGAACTATATTTCAACGTTTTTTGATGGTTCTGAGCCACCAAACACACTTAAAGCATGCAGAATCGACTCAGAATAGGAAAAGGAGACGTTTAGGTCAATTTTATGCATTCTGGCGTTCGTAGATACAAGAAAACTGTTAAAATTCTTCAGAAACGTCACTTTTGAAGTGTTTTCTTGTACTTTTAAGCCAATCAGATACCCTACGGGCTCGGAAAGTGCAACGAAACCATCAAATTTTAGCTAGAAACTGTATTTTTGTCGATTTTTATTGAATTTGAACTATATTTCAACGTTTTTTGATGGTTCTGAGCCACCAAACACACTTAAAGCATGCAGAATCGACTCAGAATAGGAAAAGGAGACGTTTAGGTCAATTTTATGCATTCTGGCGTTCGTAGATACAAGAAAACTGTTAAAATTCTTCAGAAACGTCACTTTTGAAGTGTTTTCTTGTACTTTTAAGCCAATCAGATACCCTACGGGCTCGGAAAGTGCAACGAAACCATCAAATTTTAGCTAGAAACTGTATTTTTGTCGATTTTTATTGAATTTGAACTATATTTCAACGTTTTTTGATGGTTCTGAGCCACCAAACACACTTAAAGCATGCAGAATCGACTCAGAATAGGAAAAGGAGACGTTTAGGTCTATTTTATGCATTCTGGCGTTCGTAGATACAAGAAAACTGTTAAAACTCTTCAGAAACGTCACTTTTGAAGTGTTTTCTTGTACTTTTAAGCCAATCAGATACGCTACGGGCTCGGAAAGTGCAACGAAACCATCAAATTTTAGCTAGAAATTGTATTTTTGTCGATTTTTATTGAATTTGAACTATATTTCAACGTTTTTTGATGGTTCTGAGCCACCAAACACACTTAAAGCATGCAGAATCGACTCAGAATAGGAAAAGGAGACGTTTAGGTCAATTTTATGCATTCTGGCGTTCGTAGATACAAGAAAACTGTTAAAATTCTTCAGAAACGTCACTTTTGAAGTGTTTTCTTGTACTTTTAAGCCAATCAGATACCCTACGGGCTCGGAAAGTGCAACGAAACCATCAAATTTTAGCTAGAAACTGTATTTTTGTCGATTTTTATTGAATTTGAACTATATTTCAACGTTTTTTGATAGTTCTGAGCCACCAAACACACTTATGGCATGCAGAATCGACTCAGAATAGGAAAAGGAGAAGTTTAGGTCAATTTTATGCATTCTGGCGTTCGTAGATACAAGAAAACTGTTAAAATTCTTCAGAAACGTCACTTTTGAAGTGTTTTCTTGTACTTTTAAGCCAATCAGATACCCTACGGGCTCGGAAAGTGCAACGAAACCATCAAATTTTAGCTAGAAACTGTATTTTTGTCGATTTTTATTGAATTTGAACTATATTTCAACGTTTTTTGATGGTTCTGAGCCACCAAACACACTTAAAGCATGCAGAATCGACTCAGAATAGGAAAAGGAGACGTTTAGGTCAATTTTATGCATTCTGGCGTTCGTAGATACAAGAAAACTGTTAAAATTCTTCAGAAACGTCACTTTTGAAGTGTTTTCTTGTACTTTTAAGCCAATCAGATACCCTACGGGCTCGGAAAGTGCAACGAAACCATCAAATTTTAGCTAGAAACTGTATTTTTGTCGATTTTTATTGAATTTGAACTATATTTCAACGTTTTTTGATGGTTCTGAGCCACCAAACACACTTAAAGCATGCAGAATCGACTCAGAATAGGAAAAGGAGACGTTTAGGTCAATTTATGCATTCTGGCGTTCGTAGATACAAGAAAACTGTTAAAATTCTTCAGAAACGTCACTTTTGAAGTGTTTTCTTGTACTTTTAAGCCAATCAGATACCCTACGGGCTCGGAAAGTGCAACGAAACCATCAAATTTTAGCTAGAAACTGTATTTTTGTCGATTTTTATTGAATTTGAACTATATTTCTACGTTTTTTGATGGTTCTGAGCCACCAAACACACTTAAAGCATGCAGAATCGACTCAGAATAGGAAAAGGAGACGTTTAGGTCAATTTTATGCATTCTGGCGTTCGTAGATACAAGAAAACTGTTAAAATTCTTCAGAAACGTCACTTTTGAAGTGTTTTCTTGTACTTTTAAGCCAATCAGATACCCTACGGGCTCGGAAAGTGCAACGAAACCATCAAATTTTAGCTAGAAACTGTATTTTTGTCGATTTTTATTGAATTTGAACTATATTTCAACGTTTTTTGATGGTTCTGAGCCACCAAACACACTTAAAGCATGCAGAATCGACTCAGAATAGGAAAAGGAGACGTTTAGGTCAATTTTATGCATTCTGGCGTTCGTAGATACAAGAAAACTGTTAAAATTCTTCAGAAACGTCACTTTTGAAGTGTTTTCTTGTACTTTTAAGCCAATCAGATACCCTACGGGCTCGGAAAGTGCAACGAAACCATCAAATTTTAGCTAGAAACTGTATTTTTGTCGATTTTTATTGAATTTGAACTATATTTCAACGTTTTTTGATGGTTCTGAGCCACCAAACACACTTAAAGCATGCAGAATCGACTCAGAATAGGAAAAGGAGACGTTTAGGTCAATTTTATGCATTCTGGCGTTCGTAGATACAAGAAAACTGTTAAAATTCTTCAGAAACGTCACTTTTGAAATGTTTTCTTGTACTTTTAAGCCAATCAGATACCCTACGGGCTCGGAAAGTGCAACGAAACCATGAAATTTTAGCTAGAAACTGTATTTTTGTCGATTTTTATTGAATTTGAACTATATTCCAACGTTTTTTGATGGTTCTGAGCCACCAAACACACTTAAAGCATGCAGAATCGACTCAGAATAGGAAAAGGAGACGTTTAGGTCAATTTTATGCATTCTGGCGTTCGTAGATACAAGAAAACTGTTAAAATTCTTCAGAAACGTCACTTTTGAAGTGTTTTCTTGTACTTTTAAGCCAATCAGATACCCTACGGGCTCGGAAAGTGCAACGAAACCATCAAATTTTAGCTAGAAACTGTATTTTTGTCGATTTTTATTGAATTTGAACTATATTTCAACGTTTTTTGATGGTTCTGAGCCACCAAACACACTTAAAGCATGCAGAATCGACTCAGAATAGGAAAAGGAGACGTTTAGGTCAATTTTATGCATTCTGGCGTTCGTAGATACAAGAAAACTGTTAAAATTCTTCAGAAACGTCACTTTTGAAGTGTTTTCTTGTACTTTTAAGCCAATCAGATACCCTACGGGCTCGGAAAGTGCAACGAAACCATCAAATTTTAGCTAGAAACTGTATTTTTGTCGATTTTTATTGAATTTGAACTATATTTCAACGTTTTTTGATGGTTCTGAGCCACCAAACACACTTAAAGCATGCAGAATCGACTCAGAATAGGAAAAGGAGACGTTTAGGTCAATTTTATGCATTCTGGCGTTCGTAGATACAAGAAAACTGTTAAAATTCTTCAGAAACGTCACTTTTGAAGTGTTTTCTTGTACTTTTAAGCCAATCAGATACCCTACGGGCTCGGAAAGTGCAACGAAACCATCAAATTTTAGCTAGAAACTGTATTTTTGTCGATTTTTATTGAATTTGAACTATATTTCAACGTTTTTTGATGGTTCTGAGCCACCAAACACACTTAAAGCATGCAGAATCGACTCAGAATAGGAAAAGGAGAGGTTTAGGTCAATTTTATGCATTCTGGCGTTCGTAGATACAAGAAAACTGTTAAAATTCTTCAGAAACGTCACTTTTGAAGTGTTTTCTTGTACTTTTAAGCCAATCAGATACCCTACGGGCTCGGAAAGTGCAACGAAACCATCAAATTTTAGCTAGAAACTGTATTTTTGTCGATTTTTATTGAATTTGAACTATATTTCAACGTTTTTTGATGGTTCTGAGCCACCAAACACACTTAAAGCATGCAGAATCGACTCAGAATAGGAAAAGGAGACGTTTAGGTCAATTTTATGCATTCTGGCGTTCGTAGATACAAGAAAACTGTAAAATTCTTCAGAAACGTCACTTTTGAAGTGTTTTCTTGTACTTTTAAGCCAATCAGATACCCTACGGGCTCGGAAAGTGCAACGAAACCATCAAATTTTAGCTAGAAACTGTATTTTTGTCGATTTTTATTGAATTTGAACTATATTTCAACGTTTTTTGATGGTTCTGAGCCACCAAACACACTTAAAGCATGCAGAATCGACTCAGAATAGGAAAAGGAGACGTTTAGGTCAATTTTATGCATTCTGGCGTTCGTAGATACAAGAAAACTGTTAAAATTCTTCAGAAACGTCACTTTTGAAGTGTTTTCTTGTACTTTTAAGCCAATCAGATACCCTACGGGCTCGGAAAGTGCAACGAAACCATCAAATTTTAGCTAGAAACTGTATTTTTGTCGATTTTTATTGAATTTGAACTATATTTCAACGTTTTTTGATGGTTCTGAGCCACCAAACACACTTAAAGCATGCAGAATCGACTCGGAATAGGAAAAGGAGACGTTTAGGTCAATTTTATGCATTCTGGCGTTCGTAGATACAAGAAAACTGTTAAAATTCTTCAGAAACGTCACTTTTGAAGTGTTTTCTTGTACTTTTAGCCAATCAGATACCCTACGGGCTCGGAAAGTGCAACGAAACCATCAAATTTTAGCTAGAAACTGTATTTTTGTCGATTTTTATTGAATTTGAACTATATTTCAAGGTTTTTTGATGGTTCTGAGCCACCAAACACACTTAAAGCATGCAGAATCGACTCAGAATAGGAAAAGGAGACGTTTAGGTCAATTTTATGCATTCTGGCGTTCGTTGATACAAGAAAACTGTTAAAATTCTTCAGAAACGTCACTTTTGAAGTGTTTTCTTGTACTTTTAAGCCAATCAGATACCCTACGGGCTCGGAAAGTGCAACGAAACCATCAAATTTTAGCTAGAAACTGTATTTTTGTCGATTTTTATTGAATTTGAACTATATTTCAACGTTTTTTGATGGTTCTGAGCCACCAAACACACTTAAAGCATGCAGAATCGACTCAGAATAGGAAAAGGAGACGTTTAGGTCAATTTTATGCATTCTGGCGTTCGTAGATACAAGAAAACTGTTAAAATTCTTCAGAAACGTCACTTTTGAAGTGTTTTCTTGTACTTTTAAGCCAATCAGATACCCTACGGGCTCGGAAAGTGCAACGAAACCATCAAATTTTAGCTAGAAACTGTATTTTTGTCGATTTTTATTGAATTTGAACTATATTTCAACGTTTTTTGATGGTTCTGAGCCACCAAACACACTTAAAGCATGCAGAATCGACTCAGAATAGGAAAAGGAGACGTTTAGGTCAATTTTATGCATTCTGGCGTTCGTAGATACAAGAAAACTGTTAAAATTCTTCAGAAACGTCACTTTTGAAGTGTTTTCTTGTACTTTTAAGCCAATCAGATACCCTACGGGCTCGGAAAGTGCAACGAAACCATCAAATTTTAGCTAGAAACTGTATTTTTGTCGATTTTTATTGAATTTGAACTATATTTCAACGTTTTTTGATGGTTCTGAGCCACCAAACACACTTAAAGCATGCAGAATCGACTCAGAATAGGAAAAGGAGACGTTTAGGTCAATTTTATGCATTCTGGCGTTCGTCGATACAAGAAAACTGTTAAAATTCTTCAGAAACGTCACTTTTGAAGTGTTTTCTTGTACTTTTAAGCCAATCAGATACCCTACGGGCTCGGAAAGTGCAACGAAACCATCAAATTTTAGCTAGAAACTGTATTTTTGTCGATTTTTATTGAATTTGAACTATATTTCAAAGTTTTTTGATGGTTCTGAGCCACCAAACACACTTAAAGCATGCAGAATCGATTCAGAATAGGAAAAGGAGACGTTTAGGTCAATTTTATGCATTCTGGCGTTCGTAGATACAAGAAAACTGTTAAAATTCTTCAGAAACGTCACTTTTGAAGTGTTTTCTTGTACTTTTAAGTCAATCAGATACCCTACGGGCTCGGAAAGTGCAACGAAACCATCAAATTTTAGCTAGAAACTGTATTTTTGTCGATTTTTATTGAATTTGAACTATATTTCAACGTTTTTTGATGGTTCTGAGCCACCAAACACACTTAAAGCATGCAGAATCGACTCAGAATAGGAAAAGGAGACGTTTAGGTCAATTTTATGCATTCTGGCGTTCGTAGATACAAGAAAACTGTTAAAATTCTTCAGAAACGTCACTTTTGAAATGTTTTCTTGTACTTTTAAGGCAATCAGATACCCTACGGGCTCGGAAAGTGCAACGAAACCATCAAATTTTAGCTAGAAACTGTATTTTTGCCGATTTTTATTGAATTTGAACTATATTTCAACGTTTTTTGATGGTTCTGAGCCACCAAACACACTTAAAGCATGCAGAATCGACTCAGAATAGGAAAAGGAGACGTTTAGGTCAATTTTATGCATTCTGGCGTTCGTAGATACAAGAAAACTGTTAAAATTCTTCAGAAACGTCACTTTTGAAGTGTTTTCTTGTACTTTTAAGCCAATCAGATACCCTACGGGCTCGGAAAGTGCAACGAAACCATCAAATTTTAGCTAGAAACTGTATTTTTGTCGATTTTTATTGAATTTGAACTATATTTCAACGTTTTTTGATGGTTCTGAGCCACCAAACACACTTAAAGCATGCAGAATCGACTCAGAATAGGAAAAGGAGACGTTTAGGTCAATTTTATGCATTCTGGCGTTCGTAGATACAAGAAAACTGTTAAAATTCTTCAGAAACGTCACTTTTGAAGTGTTTTCTTGTACTTTTAAGCCAATCAGATACCCTACGGGCTCGGAAAGTGCAACGAAACCATCAAATTTTAGCTAGAAACTGTATTTTTGTCGATTTTTATTGAATTTGAACTATATTTCAACGTTTTCTGATGGTTCTGAGCCACCAAACACACTTAAAGCATGCAGAATCGACTCAGAATAGGAAAAGGAGACGTTTAGGTCAATTTTATGCATTCTGGCGTTCGTAGATACAAGAAAACTGTTAAAATTCTTCAGAAACGTCACTTTTGAAGTGTTATCTTGTACTTTTAAGCCAATCAGATACCCTACGGGCTCGGAAAGTGCAACGAAACCATCAAATTTTAGCTAGAAACTGTATTTTTGTCGATTTTTATTGAATTTGAACTATATTTCAACGTTTTTTGATGGTTCTGAGCCACCAAACACACTTAAAGCATGCAGAATCGACTCAGAATAGGAAAACGAGACGTTTAGGTCAATTTTATGCATTCTGGCGTTCGTAGATACAAGAAAACTGTTAAAATTCTTCAGAAACGTCACTTTTGAAGTGTTTTGTTTGTACTTTTAAGCCAATCAGATACCCTACGGGCTCGGAAAGTGCAACGAAACCATCAAATTTTAGCTAGAAACTGTATTTTTGTCGATTTTTATTGAATTTGAACTATATTTCAACGTTTTTTGATGGTTCTGAGCCACCAAACACACTTAAAGCATGCAGAATCGACTCAGAATAGGAAAAGGAGACGTTTAGGTCAATTTTATGCATTCTGGCGTTCGTAGATACAAGAAAACTGTTAAAATTCTTCAGAAACGTCACTTTTGAAGTGTTTTCTTGTACTTTTAAGCCAATCAGATACCCTACGGGCTCGGAAAGTGCAACGAAACCATCGAATTTTAGCTAGAAACTGTATTTTTGTCGATTTTTATTGAATTTGAACTATATTTCAACGTTTTTTGATGGTTCTGAGCCACCAAACACACTTAAAGCATGCAGAATCGACTCAGAATAGGAAAAGGAGACGTTTAGGTCAATTTTATGCATTCTGGCGTTCGTAGATACAAGAAAACTGTTAAAATTCTTCAGAAACGTCACTTTTGAAGTGTTTTCTTGTACTTTTAAGCCAATCAGATACCCTACGGGCTCGGAAAGTGCAACGAAACCATCAAATTTTAGCTAGAAACTGTATTTTTGTCGATTTTTATTGAATTTGAACTATATTTCAACGTTTTTTGATGGTTCTGAGCCACCAAACACACTTAAAGCATGCAGAATCGACTCAGAATAGGAAAAGGAGACGTTTAGGTCAAATTTATGCATTCTGGCGTTCGTAGATACAAGAAAACTGTTAAAATTCTTCAGAAACGTCACTTTTGAAGTGTTTTCTTGTACTTTTAAGCCAATCAGATACCCTACGGGCTCGGAAAGTGCAACGAAACCATCAAATTTTAGCTAGAAACTGTATTTTTGTCGATTTTTATTGAATTTGAACTATATTTCAACGTTTTTTGATGGTTCTGAGCCACCAAACACACTTAAAGCATGCAGAATCGACTAAGAATAGGAAAAGGAGACGTTTAGGTCAATTTTATGCATTCTGGCGTTCGTAGATACAAGAAAACTGTTAAAATTCTTCAGAAACGTCACTTTTGAAGTGTTTTCTTGTACTTTTAAGCCAATCAGATACCCTACGGGCTCGGAAAGTGCAACGAAACCATCAAATTTTAGCTAGAAACTGTATTTTTGTCGATTTTTATTGAATTTGAACTATATTTCAACGTTTTTTGATGGTTCTGAGCCACCAAACACACTTAAAGCATGCAGAATCGACTCAGAATAGGAAAAGGAGACGTTTAGGTCAATTTTATGCATTCTGGCGTTCGTAGATACAAGAAAACTGTTAAAATTCTTCAGAAACGTCACTTTTGAAGTGTTTTCTTGTACTTTTAAGCCAATCAGATACCCTACGGGCTCGGAAAGTGCAACGAAACCATCAAATTTTAGCTAGAAACTGTATTTTTGTCGATTTGTATTGAATTTGAACTATATTTCAACGTTTTTTGATGGTTCTGAGCCACCAAACACACTTAAAGCATGCAGAATCGACTCAGAATAGGAAAAGGAGACGTTTAGGTCAATTTTATGCATTCTGGCGTTCGTAGATACAAGAAAACTGTTAAAATTCTTCAGAAACGTCACTTTTGAAGTGTTTTCTTGTACTTTTAAGCCAATCAGATACCCTACGGGCTCGGAAAGTGCAACGAAACCATCAAATTTTAGCTAGAAACTGTATTTTTGTCGATTTTTATTGAATTTGAACTATATTTCAACGTTTTTTGATGGTTCTGAGCCACCAAACACACTTAAAGCATGCAGAATCGACTCAGAATAGGAAAAGGAGACGTTTAGGTCAATTTTATGCATTCTGGCGTTCGTAGATACAAGAAAACTGTTAAAATTCTTCAGAAACGTCACTTTTGAAGTGTTTTCTTGTACTTTTAAGCCAATCAGATACCCTACGGGCTCGGAAAGTGCAACGAAACCATCAAATTTTAGCTAGAAACTGTATTTTTGTCGATTTTTATTGAATTTGAACTATATTTCAACGTTTTTTGATGGTTCTGAGCCACCAAACACACTTAAAGCATGCAGAATCGACTCAGAATAGGAAAAGGAGACGTTTAGGTCAATTTTATGCATTCTGGCGTTCGTAGATACAAGAAAACTGTTAAAATTCTTCAGAAACGTCACTTTTGAAGTGTTTTCTTGTACTTTTAAGCCAATCAGATACCCTACGGGCTCGGAAAGTGCAACGAAACCATCAAATTTTAGCTAGAAACTGTATTTTTGTCGATTTTTATTGAATTTGAACTATATTTCAACGTTTTTTGATGGTTCTGAGCCACCAAACACACTTAAAGGATGCAGAATCGACTCAGAATAGGAAAAGGAGACGTTTAGGTCAATTTTATGCATTCTGGCGTTCGTAGATACAAGAAAACTGTTAAAATTCTTCAGAAACGTCACTTTTGAAGTGCTTTCTTGTACTTTTAAGCCAATCAGATACCCTACGGGCTCGGAAAGTGCAACGAAACCATCAAATTTTAGCTAGAAACTGTATTTTTGTCGATTTTTATTGAATTTGAACTATATTTCAACGTTTTTTGATGGTTCTGAGTCACCAAACACACTTAAAGCATGCAGAATCGACTCAGAATAGGAAAAGGAGACGTTTAGGTCAATTTTATGCATTCTGGCGTTCGTAGATACAAGAAAACTGTTAAAATTCTTCAGAAACGTCACTTTTGAAGTGTTTTCTTGTACTTTTAAGCCAATCAGATACCCTACGGGCTCGGAAAGTGCAACGAAACCATCAAATTTTAGCTAGAAACTGTATTTTTGTCGATTTTTATTGAATTTGAACTATATTTCAACGTTTTTTGATGGTTCTGAGCCACCAAACACACTTAAAGCATGCAGAATCGACTCAGAATAGGAAAAGGAGACGTTTAGGTCGATTTTATGCATTCTGGCGTTCGTAGATACAAGAAAACTGTTAAAATTCTTCAGAAACGTCACTTTTGAAGTGTTTTCTTGTACTTTTAAGCCAATCAGATACCCTACGGGCTCGGAAAGTGCAACGAAACCATCAAATTTTAGCTAGAAACTGTATTTTTGTCGATTTTTATTGAATTTGAACTATATTTCAACGTTTTTTGATGGTTCTGAGCCACCAAACACACTTAAAGCATGCAGAATCGACTCAGAATAGGAAAAGGAGACGTTTAGGTCAATTTTATGCATTCTGGCGTTCGTAGATACAAGAAAACTGTTAAAATTCTTCAGAAACGTCACTTTTGAAGTGTTTTCTTGTACTTTTAAGCCAATCAGATACCCTACGGGCTCGGAAAGTGCAACGAAACCATCAAATTTTAGCTAGAAACTGTACTTTTGTCGATTTTTATTGAATTTGAACTATATTTCAACGTTTTTTGATGGTTCTGAGCCACCAAACACACTTAAAGCATGCAGAATCGACTCAGAATAGGAAAAGGAGACGTTTAGGTCAATTTTATGCATTCTGGCGTTCGTAGATACAAGAAAACTGTTAAAATTCTTCAGAAACGTCACTTTCGAAGTGTTTTCTTGTACTTTTAAGCCAATCAGATACCCTACGGGCTCGGAAAGTGCAACGAAACCATCAAATTTTAGCTAGAAACTGTATTTTTGTCGATTTTTATTGAATTTGAACTATATTTCAACGTTTTTTGATGGTTCTGAGCCACCAAACACACTTAAAGCATGCAGAATCGACTCAGAATAGGAAAAGGAGACGTTTAGGTCAATTTTATGCATTCTGGCGTTCGTAGATACAAGAAAACTGTTAAAATTCTTCAGAAACGTCACTTTTGAAGTGTTTTCTTGTACTTTTAAGCCAATCAGATACCCGACGGGCTCGGAAAGTGCAACGAAACCATCAAATTTTAGCTAGAAACTGTATTTTTGTCGATTTTTATTGAATTTGAACTATATTTCAACGTTTTTTGATGGTTCTGAGCCACCAAACACACTTAAAGCATGCAGAATCGACTCAGAATAGGAAAAGGAGACGTTTAGGTCAATTTTATGCATTCTGGCGTTCGTAGATACAAGAAAACTGTTAAAATTCTTCAGAAACGTCACTTTTGAAGTGTTTTCTTGTACTTTTAAGCCAATCAGATACCCTACGGGCTCGGAAAGTGCAACGAAACCATCAAATTTTAGCTAGAAACTGTATTTTTGTCGATTTTTATTGAATTTGAACTATATTTCAACGTTTTTTGATGGTTCTGAGCCACCAAACACACTTAAAGCATGCAGAATCGACTCAGAATAGGAAAAGGAGACGTTTAGGTCAATTTTATGCATTCTGGCGTTCGTAGATACAAGAAAACTGTTAAAATTCTTCAGAAACGTCACTTTTGAAGTGTTTTCTTGTACTTTTAAGCCAATCAGATACCCTACGGGCTCGGAAAGTGCAACGAAACCATCAAATTTTAGCTAGAAACTGTATTTTTGTCGATTTTTATTGAATTTGAACTATATTTCAACGTTTTTTGATGGTTCTGAGCCACCAAACACACTTAAAGCATGCAGAATCGACTCAGAATAGGAAAAGGAGACGTTTAGGTCAATTTTATGCATTCTGGCGTTCGTAGATACAAGAAAACTGTTAAAATTCTTCAGAAACGTCACTTTTGAAGTGTTTTCTTGTACTTTTAAGCCAATCAGATACCCTACGGGCTCGGAAAGTGCAACGAAACCATCAAATTTTAGCTAGAAACTGTATTTTTGTCGATTTTTATTGAATTTGAACTATATTTCAACGTTTTTTGATGGTTCTGAGCCACCAAACACACTTAAAGGATGCAGAATCGACTCAGAATAGGAAAAGGAGACGTTTAGGTCAATTTTATGCATTCTGGCGTTCGTAGATACAAGAAAACTGTTAAAATTCTTCAGAAACGTCACTTTTGAAGTGTTTTCTTGTACTTTTAAGCCAATCAGATACCCTACGGGCTCGGAAAGTGCAACGAAACCATCAAATTTTAGCTAGAAACTGTATTTTTGTCGATTTTTATTGAATTTGAACTATATTTCAACGTTTTTTGATGGTTCTGAGCCACCAAACACACTTAAAGCATGCAGAATCGACTCAGAATAGGAAAAGGAGACGTTTAGGTCAATTTTATGCATTCTGGCGTTCGTAGATACAAGAAAACTGTTAAAATTCTTCAGAAACGTCACTTTTGAAGTGTTTTCTTGTACTTTTAAGCCAATCAGATGTCCTACGGGCTCGGAAAGTGCAACGAAACCATCAAATTTTAGCTAGAAACTGTATTTTTGTCGATTTTTATTGAATTTGAACTATATTTCAACGTTTTTTGATGGTTCTGAGCCACCAAACACACTTAAAGCATGCAGAATCGACTCAGAATAGGAAAAGGAGACGTTTAGGTCAATTTTATGCATTCTGGCGTTCGTAGATACAAGAAAACTGTTAAAATTCTTCAGAAACGTCACTTTTGAAGTGTTTTCTTGTACTTTTAAGCCAATCAGATACCCTACGGGCTCGGAAAGTGCAACGAAACCATCAAATTTTAGCTAGAAACTGTATTTTTGTCGATTTTTATTGAATTTGAACTATATTTCAACGTTTTTTGATGGTTCTGAGCCACCAAACACACTTAAAGCATGCAGAATCGACTCAGAATAGGAAAAGGAGACGTTTAGGTCAATTTTATGCATTCTGGCGTTCGTAGATACAAGAAAACTGTTAAAATTCTTCAGAAACGTCACTTTTGAAGTGTTTTCTTGTACTTTTAAGCCAATCAGATACCCTACGGGCTCGGAAAGTGCAACGAAACCATCAAATTTTAGCTAGAAACTGTATTTTTGTCGATTTTTATTGAATTTGAACTATATTTCAACGTTTTTTGATGGTTCTGAGCCACCAAACACACTTAAAGCATGCAGAATCGACTCAGAATAGGAAAAGGAGACGTTTAGGTCAATTTTATGCATTCTGGCGTTCGTAGATACAAGAAAACTGTTAAAATTCTTCAGAAACGTCACTTTTGAATTGTTTTCTTGTACTTTTAAGCCAATCAGATACCCTACGGGCTCGGAAAGTGCAACGAAACCATCAAATTTTAGCTAGAAACTGAATTTTTGTCGATTTTTATTGAATTTGAACTATATTTCAACGTTTTTTGATGGTTCTGAGCCACCAAACACACTTAAAGCATGCAGAATCGACTCAGAATAGGAAAAGGAGACGTTTAGGTCAATTTTATGCATTCTGGCGTTCGTAGATACAAGAAAACTGTTAAAATTCTTCAGAAACGTCACTTTTGAAAGGTTTTCTTGTACTTTTAAGCCAATCAGATACCCTGCGGGCTCGGAAAGTGCAACGAAACCATCAAATTTTAGCTAGAAACTGTATTTTTGTCGATTTTTATTGAATTTGAACTATATTTCAACGTTTTTTGATGGTTCTGAGCCACCAAACACACTTAAAGCATGCAGAATCGACTCAGAATAGGAAAAGGAGACGTTTAGGTCAATTTTATGCATTCTGGCGTTCGTAGATACAAGAAAACTGTTAAAATTCTTCAGAAACGTCACTTTTGAAGTGTTTTCTTGTACTTTTAAGCCAATCAGATACCCTACGGGCTCGGAAAGTGCAACGAAACCATCAAATTTTAGCTAGAAACTGTATTTTTGTCGATTTTTATTGAATTTGAACTATATTTCAACGTTTTTTGATGGTTCTGAGCCACCAAACACACTTAAAGCATGCAGAATCGACTCAGAATAGGAAAAGGAGACGTTTAGGTCAATTTTATGCATTCTGGCGTTCGTAGATACAAGAAAACTGTTAAAATTCTTCAGAAACGTCACTTTTGAAGTGTTTTCTTGTACTTTTAAGCCAATCAGATACCCTACGGGCTCGGAAAGTGCAACGAAACCATCAAATTTTAGCTAGAAACTGTATTTTTGTCGATTTTTATTGAATTTGAACTATATTTCAACGTTTTTTGATGGTTCTGAGCCACCAAACACACTTAAAGCATGCAGAATCGACTCAGAATAGGAAAAGGAGACGTTTAGGTCAATTTTATGCATTCTGGCGTTCGTAGATACAAGAAAACTGTTAAAATTCTTCAGAAACGTCACTTTTGAAGTGTTTTCTTGTACTTTTAAGCCAATCAGATACCCTACGGGCTTGGAAAGTGCAACGAAACCATCAAATTTTAGCTAGAAACTGTATTTTTGTCGATTTTTATTGAATTTGAACTATATTTCAACGTTTTTTGATGGTTCTGAGCCACCAAACACACTTAAAGCATGCAGAATCGACTCAGAATAGGAAAAGGAGACGTTTAGGTCAATTTTATGCATTCTGGCGTTCGTAGATACAAGAAAACTGTTAAAATTCTTCAGAAACGTCACTTTTGAAGTGTTTTCTTGTACTTTTAAGCCAATCAGATACCCTACGGGCTCGGAAAGTGCAACGAAACCATCAAATTTTAGCTAGAAACTGTATTTTTGTCGATTTTTATTGAATTTGAACTATATTTCAACGTTTTTTGATGGTTCTGAGCCACCAAACACACTTAAAGCATGCAGAATCGACTCAGAATAGGAAAAGGAGACGTTTAGGTCAATTTTATGCATTCTGGCGTTCGTAGATACAAGAAAACTGTTAAAATTCTTCAGAAACGTCACTTTTGAAGTGTTTTCTTGTACTTTTAAGCCAATCAGATACCCTACGGGCTCGGAAAGTGCAACGAAACCATCAAATTTTAGCTAGAAACTGTATTTTTGTCGATTTTTATTGAATTTGAACTATATTTCAACGTTTTTTGATGGTTCTGAGCCACCAAACACACTTAAAGCATGCAGAATCGACTCAGAATATGAAAAGGAGACGTTTAGGTCAATTTTATGCATTCTGGCGTTCGTAGATACAAGAAAACTGTTAAAATTCTTCAGAAACGTCACTTTTGAAGTGTTTTCTTGTACTGTTAAGCCAATCAGATACCCTACGGGCTCGGAAAGTGCAACGAAACCGTCAAATTTTAGCTAGAAACTGTATTTTTGTCGATTTTTATTGAATTTGAACTATATTTCAACGTTTTTTGATGGTTCTGAGCCACCAAACACACTTAAAGCATGCAGAATCGACTCAGAATAGGAAAAGGAGACGTTTAGGTCAATTTTATGCATTCTGGCGTTCGTAGATACAAGAAAACTGTTAAAATTCTTCAGAAACGTCACTTTTGAAGTGTTTTCTTGTACTTTTAAGCCAATCAGATACCCTACGGGCTCGGAAAGTGCAACGAAACCATCAAATTTTAGCTAGAAACTGTATTTTTGTCGATTTTTATTGAATTTGAACTATATTTCAACGTTTTTTGATGGTTCTGAGCCACCAAACACACTTAAAGCATGCAGAATCGACTCAGAATAGGAAAAGGAGACGTTTAGGTCAATTTTATGCATTCTGGCGTTCGTAGATACAAGAAAACTGTTAAAATTCTTCAGAAACGTCACTTTTGAAGTGTTTTCTTGTACTTTTAAGCCAATCAGATACCCTACGGGCTCGGAAAGTGCAACGAAACCATCAAATTTTAGCTAGAAACTGTATTTTTGTCGATTTTTATTGAATTTGAACTATATTTCAACGTTTTTTGATGGTTCTGAGCCACCAAACACACTTAAAGCATGCAGAATCGACTCAGAATAGGAAAAGGAGACGTTTAGGTCAATTTTATGCATTCTGGCGTTCGTAGATACAAGAAAACTGTTAAAATTCTTCAGAAACGTCACTTTTGAAGTGTTTTCTTGTACTTTTAAGCCAATCAGATACCCTACGGGCTCGGAAAGTGCAACGAAACCGTCAAATTTTAGCTAGAAACTGTATTTTTGTCGATTTTTATGGAATTTGAACTATATTTCAACGTTTTTTGATGCTTCTGAGCCACCAAACACACTTAAAGCATGCAGAATCGACTCAGAATAGGAAAAGGAGACGTTTAGGTCAATTTTAAGCATTCTGGCGTTCGTAGATACAAGAAAACTGTTAAAATTCTTCAGAAACGTCACTTTTGAAGTGTTTTCTTGTACTTTTAAGCCAA
Source organism: Zophobas morio (assembly GCF_036711695.1). Lineage (NCBI taxonomy): Eukaryota > Metazoa > Arthropoda > Insecta > Coleoptera > Tenebrionidae > Zophobas > Zophobas morio. The sequence goes on from NW_026972536.1 coordinate 137,761, forward strand.
TCAGATACCCTACGGGCTCGGAAAGTGCAACGAAACCATCAAATTTTAGCTAGAAACTGTATTTTTGTCGATTTTTATTGAATTTGAATTATATTTCAACGTTTTTTGATGGTTCTGAGCCACCAAACACACTTAAAGCATGCAGAATCGACTCAGAATAGGAAAAGGAGATGTTTAGGTCAATTTTATGCATTCTGGCGTTCGTAGATACAAGAAAACTGTTAAAATTCTTCAGAAACGTCACTTTTGAAGTGTTTTCTTGTACTTTTAAGCCAATCAGATACCCTACGGGCTCGGAAAGTGCAACGAAACCATCAAATTTTAGCTAGAAACTGTATTTTTGTCGATTTTTATTGAATTTGAACTATATTTCAACGTTTTTTGATGGTTCTGAGCCACCAAACACACTTAAAGCATGCAGAATCGACTCAGAATAGGAAAAGGAGACGTTTAGGTCAATTTTATGCATTCTGGCGTTCGTAGATACAAGAAAACTGTTAAAATTCTTCAGAAACGTCACTTTTGAAGTGTTTTCTTGTACTTTTAAGCCAATCAGATACCCTACGGGCTCGGAAAGTGCAACGAAACCATCAAATTTTAGCTAGAAACTGTATTTTTGTCGATTTTTATTGAATTTGAACTATATTTCAACGTTTTTTGATGGTTCTGAGCCACCAAACACACTTAAAGCATGCAGAATCGACTCAGAATAGGAAAAGGAGACGTTTAGGTCAATTTTATGCATTCTGGCGTTCGTAGATACAAGAAAACTGTTAAAATTCTTCAGAAACGTCACTTTTGAAGTGTTTTCTTGTACTTTTAAGCCAATCAGATACCCTACGGGCTCGGAAAGTGCAACGAAACCATCAAATTTTAGCTAGAAACTGTATTTTTGTCGATTTTTATTGAATTTGAACTATATTTCAACGTTTTTTGATGGTTCTGAGCCACCAAACACACTTAAAGCATGCAGAATCGACTCAGAATAGGAAAAGGAGACGTTTAGGTCAATTTTATGCATTCTGGCGTTCGTAGATACAAGAAAACTGTTAAAATTCTTCAGAAACGTCACTTTTGAAGTGTTTTCTTGTACTTTTAAGCCAATCAGATACCCTACGGGCTCGGAAAGTGCAACGAAACCATCAAATTTTAGCTAGAAACTGTATTTTTGTCGATTTTTATTGAATTTGAACTATATTTCAACGTTTTTTGATGGTTCTGAGCCACCAAACACACTTAAAGCATGCAGAATCGACTCAGAATAGGAAAAGGAGCGTTTAGGTCAATTTTATGCATTCTGGCGTTCGTAGATACAAGAAAACTGTTAAAATTCTTCAGAAACATCACCTTTGAAGTGTTTTCTTGTACTTTTAAGCCAATCAGATACCCAACGGGCTCGGGAAAGTGCAACGAAACCATCAAATTTTAGCTAGAAACTGTATTTTTGTCGATTTTTATTGAATTTGAACTATATTTCAACGTTTTTTGATGGTTCTGAGCCACCAAACACACTTAAAGCATGCAGAATCGACTCAGAATAGGAAAAGGAGACGTTTAGGTCAATTTTATGCATTCTGGCGTTCGTAGATACAAGAAAACTGTTAAAATTCTTCAGAAACGTCACTTTTGAAGTGTTTTCTTGTACTTTTAAGCCAATCAGAGACCCTACGGGCTCGGAAAGTGCAACGAAACCATCAAATTTTAGCTAGAAACTATATTTTTGTCGATTTTTATTGAATTTGAACTATATTTCAACGTTTTTTGATGGTTCTGAGCCACCAAACACACTTAAAGCATGCAGAATCGACTCAGAATAGGAAAAGGAGACGTTTAGGTCAATTTTATGCATTCTGGCGTTCGTAGATACAAGAAAACTGTTAAAATTCTTCAGAAACGTCACTTTTGAAGTGTTTTCTTGTACTTTTAAGCCAATCAGATACCCTACGGGCTCGGAAAGTGCAACGAAACCATCAAATTTTAGCTAGATACTGTATTTTTGTCGATTTTTATTGAATTTGAACTATATTTCAACGTTTTTTGATGGTTCTGAGCCACCAAACACACTTAAAGCATGCAGAATCGACTCAGAATAGGAAAAGGAGACGTTTAGGTCAATTTTATGCATTCTGTCGTTCGTAGATACAAGAAAACTGTTAAAATTCTTCAGAAACGTCACTTTTGAAGTGTTTTCTTGTACTTTTAAGCCAATCAGATACCATACGGGCTCGGAAAGTGCAACGAAACCATCAAATTTTAGCTAAAAACTGTATTTTTGTCGATTTTTATTGAATTTGAACTATATTTCAACGTTTTTTGATGGTTCTGAGCCACCAAACACACTTAAAGCATGCAGAATCGACTCAGAATAGGAAAAGGAGACGTTTAGGTCAATTTTATGCATTCTGGCGTTCGTAGATACAAGAAAACGGATAAAATTCTTCAGAAACGTCACTTTTGAAGTGTTTTCTTGTACTTTTAAGCCAATCAGATACCCTACGGGCTCGGAAAGTGCAACGAAACCATCAAATTTTAGCTAGAAACTGTATTTTTGTCGATTTTTATTGAATTTGAACTATATTTCAACGTTTTTTGATGGTTCTGAGCCACCAAACACACTTAAAGCATGCAGAATCGACTCAGAATAGGAAAAGGAGACGTTTAGGTCAATTTTATGCATTCTGGCGTTCGTAGATACAAGAAAACTGTTAAAATTCTTCAGAAACGTCACTTTTGAAGTGTTTTCTTGTACTTTTAAGCCAATCAGATACCCTACGGGCTCGGAAAGTGCAACGAAACCATCAAATTTTAGCTAGAAACTGTATTTTTGTCGATTTTTATTGAATTTGAACTATATTTCAACGTTTTTTGATGGTTCTGAGCCACCAAACACACTTAAAGCATGCAGAATCGACTCAGAATAGGAAAAGGAGACGTTTAGGTCAATTTTAAGCATTCTGGCGTTCGTAGATACAAGAAAACTGTTAAAATTCTTCAGAAACGTCACTTTTGAAGTGTTTTCTTGTACTTTTAAGCCAATCAGATACCCTACGGGCTCGGAAAGTGCAACGAAACCATCAAATTTTAGCTAGAAACTGTATTTTTGTCGATTTTTATTGAATTTGAACTATATTTCAACGTTTTTTGATGGTTCTGAGCCACCAAACACACTTAAAGCATGCAGAATCGACTCAGAATAGGAAAAGGAGACGTTTAGGTCAATTTTATGCATTCTGGCGTTCGTAGATACAAGAAAACTGTTAAAATTCTTCAGAAACGTCACTTTTGAAGTGTTTTCTTGTACTTTTAAGCCAATCAGATACCCAACGGGCTCGGAAAGTGCAACGAAACCATCAAATTTTAGCTAGAAACTGTATTTTTGTCGATTTTTATTGAATTTGAACTATATTTCAACGTTTTTTGATGGTTCTGAGCCACCAAACACACTTAAAGCATGCAGAATCGACTCAGAATAGGAAAAGGAGACGTTTAGGTCAATTTTATGCATTCTGGCGTTCGTAGATACAAGAAAACTGTTAAAATTCTTCAGGAACGTCACTTTTGAAGTGTTTTCTTGTACTTTTAAGCCAATCAGATACCCTACGGGCTCGGAAAGTGCAACGAAACCATCAAATTTTAGCTAGAAACTGTATTTTTGTCGATTTTTATTGAATTTGAACTATATTTCAACGTTTTTTGATGGTTCTGAGCCACCAAACACACTTAAAGCATGCAGAATCGGCTCAGAATAGGAAAAGGAGACGTTTAGGTCAATTTTATGCATTCTGGCGTTCGTAGATACAAGAAAACTGTTAAAATTCTTCAGAAACGTCACTTTTGAAGTGTTTTCTTGTACTTTTAAGCCAATCAGATACCCTACGGGCTCGGAAAGTGCAACGAAACCATCAAATTTTAGCTAGAAACAGTATTTTTGTCGATTTTTATTGAATTTGAGCTATATTTCAACGTTTTTTGATGGTTCTGAGCCACCAAACACACTTAAAGCATGCAGAATCGACTCAGAATAGGAAAAGGAGACGTTTAGGTCAATTTTATGCATTCTGGCGTTCGTAGATACAAGAAAACTGTTAAAATTCTTCAGAAACGTCACTTTTGAAGTGTTTTCTTGTACTTTTAAGCCAATCAGATACCCTACGGGCTCGGAAAGTGCAACGAAACCATCAAATTTTAGCTAGAAACAGTATTTTTGTCGATTTTTATTGAATTTGAACTATATTTCAACGTTTTTTGATGGTTCTGAGCCACCAAACACACTTAAAGCATGCAGAATCGACTCAGAATAGGAAAAGGAGACGTTTAGGTCAATTTTATGCATTCTGGCGTTCGTAGATACAAGAAAACTGTTAAAATTCTTCAGAAACGTCACTTTTGAAGTGTTTTCTTGTACTTTTAAGCCAATCAGATACCCTACGGGCTCGGAAAGTGCAACGAAACCATCAAATTTTAGCTAGAAACTGTATTTTTGTCGATTTTTATTGAATTTGAACTATATTTCAACGTTTTTTGATGGTTCTGAGCCACCAAACACACTTAAAGCATGCAGAATCGACTCAGAATAGGAAAAGGAGACGTTTAGGTCAATTTTATGCATTCTGGCGTTCGTAGATACAAGAAAACTGTTAAAATTCTTCAGAAACGTCACTTTTGAAGTGTTTTCTTGTACTTTTAAGCCAATCAGATACCCTACGGGCTCGGAAAGTGCAACGAAACCATCAAATTTTAGCTGGAAACTGTATTTTTGTCGATTTTTATTGAATTTGAACTATATTTCAACGTTTTTTGATGGTTCTGAGCCACCAAACACACTTAAAGCATGCAGAATCGACTCAGAATAGGAAAAGGAGACGTTTAGGTCAATTTTATGCATTCTGGCGTTCGTAGATACAAGAAAACTGTTAAAATTCTTCAGAAACGTCACTTTTGAAGTGTTTTCTTGTACTTTTAAGCCAATCAGATACCCTACGGGCTCGGAAAGTGCAACGAAACCATCAAATTTTAGCTAGATACTGTATTTTTGTCGATTTTTATTGAATTTGAACTATATTTCAACGTTTTTTGATGGTTCTGAGCCACCAAACACACTTAAAGCATGCAGAATCGACTCAGAATAGGAAAAGGAGACGTTTAGGTCAATTTTATGCATTCTGGCGTTCGTAGATACAAGAAAACTGTTAAAATTCTTCAGAAACGTCACTTTTGAAGTGTTTTCTTGTACTTTTAAGCCAATCAGATACCATACGGGCTCGGAAAGTGCAACGAAACCATCAAATTTTAGCTAAAAACTGTATTTTTGTCGATTTTTATTGAATTTGAACTATATTTCAACGTTTTTTGATGGTTCTGAGCCACCAAACACACTTAAAGCATGCAGAATCGACTCAGAATAGGAAAAGGAGACGTTTAGGTCAATTTTATGCATTCTGGCGTTCGTAGATACAAGAAAACGGATAAAATTCTTCAGAAACGTCACATTTGAAGTGTTTTCTTGTACTTTTAAGCCAATCAGATACCCTACGGGCTCGGAAAGTGCAACGAAACCATCAAATTTTAGCTAGAAACTGTATTTTTGTCGATTTTTATTGAATTTGAACTATATTTCAACGTTTTTTGATGGTTCTGAGCCACCAAACACACTTAAAGCATGCAGAATCGACTCAGAATAGGAAAAGGAGACGTTTAGGTCAATTTTATGCATTCTGGCGTTCGTAGATACAAGAAAACTGTTAAAATTCTTCAGAAACGTCACTTTTGAAGTGTTTTCTTGTACTTTTAAGCCAATCAGATACCCTACGGGCTCGGAAAGTGCAACGAAACCATCAAATTTTAGCTAGAAACTGTATTTTTGTCGATTTTTATTGAATTTGAACTATATTTCAACGTTTTTTGATGGTTCTGAGCCACCAAACACACTTAAAGCATGCAGAATCGACTCAGAATAGGAAAAGGAGACGTTTAGGTCAATTTTAAGCATTCTGGCGTTCGTAGATACAAGAAAACTGTTAAAATTCTTCAGAAACGTCACTTTTGAAGTGTTTTCTTGTACTTTTAAGCCAATCAGATACCCTACGGGCTCGGAAAGTGCAACGAAACCATCAAATTTTAGCTAGAAACTGTATTTTTGTCGATTTTTATTGAATTTGAACTATATTTCAACGTTTTTTGATGGTTCTGAGCCACCAAACACACTTAAAGCATGCAGAATCGACTCAGAATAGGAAAAGGAGACGTTTAGGTCAATTTTATGCATTCTGGCGTTCGTAGATACAAGAAAACTGTTAAAATTCTTCAGAAACGTCACTTTTGAAGTGTTTTTTTGTACTTTTAAGCCAATCAGATACCCTACGGGCTCGGAAAGTGCAACGAAACCATCAAATTTTAGCTAGAAACTGTATTTTTGTCGATTTTTATTGAATTTGAACTATATTTCAACGTTTTTTGATGGTTCTGAGCCACCAAACACACTTAAAGCATGCAGAATCGACTCAGAATAGGAAAAGGAGACGTTTAGGTCAATTTTATGCATTCTGGCGTTCGTAGATACAAGAAAACTGTTAAAATTCTTCAGGAACGTCACTTTTGAAGTGTTTTCTTGTACTTTTAAGCCAATCAGATACCCTACGGGCTCGGAAAGTGCAACGAAACCATCAAATTTTAGCTAGAAACTGTATTTTTGTCGATTTTTATTGAATTTGAACTATATTTCAACGTTTTTTGATGGTTCTGAGCCACCAAACACACTTAAAGCATGCAGAATCGACTCAGAATAGGAAAAGGAGACGTTTAGGTCAATTTTATGCATTCTGGCGTTCGTAGATACAAGAAAACTGTTAAAATTCTTCAGAAACGTCACTTTTGAAGTGTTTTCTTGTACTTTTAAGCCAATCAGATACCCTACGGGCTCGGAAAGTGCAACGAAACCATCAAATTTTAGCTAGAAACTGTATTTTTGTCGATTTTTATTGAATTTGAACTATATTTCAACGTTTTTTGATGGTTCTGAGCCACCAAACACACTTAAAGCATGCAGAATCGACTCAGAATAGGAAAAGGAGACGTTTAGGTCAATTTTAAGCATTCTGGCGTTCGTAGATACAAGAAAACTGTTAAAATTCTTCAGAAACGTCACTTTTGAAGTGTTTTCTTGTACTTTTAAGCCAATCAGATACCCTACGGGCTCGGAAAGTGCAACGAAACCATCAAATTTTAGCTAGAAACTGTATTTTTGTCGATTTTTATTGAATTTGAACTATATTTCAACGTTTTTTGATGGTTCTGAGCCACCAAACACACTTAAAGCATGCAGAATCGACTCAGAATAGGAAAAGGAGACGTTTAGGTCAATTTTATGCATTCTGGCGTTCGTAGATACAAGAAAACTGTTAAAATTCTTCAGAAACGTCACTTTTGAAGTGTTTTTTTGTACTTTTAAGCCAATCAGATACCCTACGGGCTCGGAAAGTGCAACGAAACCATCAAATTTTAGCTAGAAACTGTATTTTTGTCGATTTTTATTGAATTTGAACTATATTTCAACGTTTTTTGATGGTTCTGAGCCACCAAACACACTTAAAGCATGCAGAATCGACTCAGAATAGGAAAAGGAGACGTTTAGGTCAATTTTATGCATTCTGGCGTTCGTAGATACAAGAAAACTGTTAAAATTCTTCAGGAACGTCACTTTTGAAGTGTTTTCTTGTACTTTTAAGCCAATCAGATACCCTACGGGCTCGGAAAGTGCAACGAAACCATCAAATTTTAGCTAGAAACTGTATTTTTGTCGATTTTTATTGAATTTGAACTATATTTCAACGTTTTTTGATGGTTCTGAGCCACCAAACACACTTAAAGCATGCAGAATCGACTCAGAATAGGAAAAGGAGACGTTTAGGTCAATTTTATGCATTCTGGCGTTCGTAGATACAAGAAAACTGTTAAAATTCTTCAGAAACGTCACTTTTGGAGTGTTTTCTTGTACTTTTAAGCCAATCAGATACCCTACGGGCTCGGAAAGTGCAACGAAACCATCAAATTTTAGCTAGAAACTGTATTTTTGTCGATTTTTATTGAATTTGAGCTATATTTCAACGTTTTTTGATGGTTCTGAGCCACCAAACACACTTAAAGCATGCAGAATCGACTCAGAATAGGAAAAGGAGACGTTTAGGTCAATTTTATGCATTCTGGCGTTCGTAGATACAAGAAAACTGTTAAAATTCTTCAGAAACGTCACTTTTGAAGTGTTTTCTTGTACTTTTAAGCCAATCAGATACCCTACGGGCTCGGAAAGTGCAACGAAACCATCAAATTTTAGCTAGAAACAGTATTTTTGTCGATTTTTATTGAATTTGAACTATATTTCAACGTTTTTTGATGGTTCTGAGCCACCAAACACACTTAAAGCATGCAGAATCGACTCAGAATAGGAAAAGGAGACGTTTAGGTCAATTTTATGCATTCTGGCGTTCGTAGATACAAGAAAACTGTTAAAATTCTTCAGAAACGTCACTTTTGAAGTGTTTTCTTGTACTTTTAAGCCAATCAGATACCCTACGGGCTCGGAAAGTGCAACGAAACCATTAAATTTTAGCTAGAAACTGTATTTTTGTCGATTTTTATTGAATTTGAACTATTTTTCAACGTTTTTTGATGGTTCTGAGCCACCAAACACACTTAAAGCATGCAGAATCGACTCAGAATAGGAAAAGGAGACGTTTAGGTCAATTTTATGCATTCTGGCGTTCGTAGATACAAGAAAACTGTTAAAATTCTTCAGAAACGTCACTTTTGAAGTGTTTTCTTGTACTTTTAAGCCAATCAGATACCCTACGGGCTCGGAAAGTGCAACGAAACCATCAAATTTTAGCTAGAAACTGTATTTTTGTCGATTTTTATTGAATTTGAACTATATTTCAACGTTTTTTGATGGTTCTGAGCCACCAAACACACTTAAAGCATGCAGAATCGACTCAGAATAGGAAAAGGAGACGTTTAGGACAATTTTATGCATTCTGGCGTTCGTAGATACAAGAAAACTGTTAAAATTCTTCAGAAACGTCACTTTTGAAGTGTTTTCTTGTACTTTTAAGCCAATCAGATACCCTACGGGCTCGGAAAGTGCAACGAAACCATCAAATTTTAGCTAGAAACTGTATTTTTGTCGATTTTTATTGAATTTGAACTATATTTCAACGTTTTTTGATGGTTCTGAGCCACCAAACACACTTAAAGCATGCAGAATCGACTCAGAATAGGAAAAGGAGACATTTAGGTCAATTTTATGCATTCTGGCGTTCGTAGATACAAGAAAACTGTTAAAATTCTTCAGAAACGTCACTTTTGAAGTGTTTTCTTGTACTTTTAAGCCAATCAGATACCCTACGGGCTCGGAAAGTGCAACGAAACCATCAAATTTTAGCTAGAAACTGTATTTTTGTCGATTTTTATTGAATTTGAACTATATTTCAACGTTTTTTGATGGTTCTGAGCCACCAAACACTTAAAGCATGCAGAATCGACTCAGAATAGTAAAAGGAGACGTTTAGGTCAATTTTATTCATTCTGGCGTTCGTAGATACAAGAAAACTGTTAAAATTCTTCAGAAACGTCACTTTTGAAGTGTTTTCTTGTACTTTTAAGCCAATCAGATACCCTACGGGCTCGGAAAGTGCAACGAAACCATCAAATTTTAGCTAGAAACTGTATTTTTGTCGATTTTTATTGAATTTGAACTATATTTCAACGTTTTTTGATGGTTCTGAGCCACCAAACACACTTAAAGCATGCAGAATCGACTCAGAATAGGAAAAGGAGACGTTTAGGTCAATTTTATGCATTCTGGCGTTCGTAGATACAAGAAAACTGTTAAAATTCTTCAGAAACGTCACTTTTGAAGTGTTTTCTTGTACTTTTAAGCCAATCAGATACCCAACGGGCTCGGAAAGTGCAACGAAACCATCAAATTTTAGCTAGAAACTGTATTTTTGTCGATTTTTATTGAATTTGAACTATATTTCAACGTTTTTTGATGGTTCTGAGCCACCAAACACACTTAAAGCATGCAGAATCGACTCAGAATAGGAAAAGGAGACGTTTAGGTCAATTTTATGCATTCTGGCGTTCGTAGATACAAGAAAACTGTTAAAATTCTTCAGGAACGTCACTTTTGAAGTGTTTTCTTGTACTTTTAAGCCAATCAGATACCCTACGGGCTCGGAAAGTGCAACGAAACCATCAAATTTTAGCTAGAAACTGTATTTTTGTCGATTTTTATTGAATTTGAACTATATTTCAACGTTTTTTGATGGTTCTGAGCCACCAAACACACTTAAAGCATGCAGAATCGACTCAGAATAGGAAAAGGAGACGTTTAGGTCAATTTTATGCATTCTGGCGTTCGTAGATACAAGAAAACTGTTAAAATTCATCAGAAACGTCACTTTTGAAGTGTTTTCTTGTACTTTTAAGCCAATCAATACCCTACGGGCTCGGAAAGTGCAACGAAACCATCAAATTTTAGCTAGAAACTGTATTTTTGTCGATTTTAATTGAATTTGAACTATATTTCAACGTTTTTTGATGGTTCTGAGCCACCAAACACACTTAAAGCATGCAGAATCGACTCAGAATAGGAAAAGGAGACGTTTAGGTCAATTTTATGCATTCTGGCGTTCGTAGATACAAGAAAACTGTTAAAATTCTTCAGAAACGTCACTTTTGAAGTGTTTTCTTGTACTTTTAAGCCAATCAGATACCCTACGGGCTCGGAAAGTGCAACGAAACCATCAAATTTTAGCTAGAAACTGTATTTTTGTCGATTTTTATTGAATTTGAACTATATTTCAACGTTTTTTGATGGTTCTGAGCCACCAAACACACTTAAAGCATGCAGAATCGACTCAGAATAGGAAAAGGAGACGTTTAGGTCAATTTTATGCATTCTGGCGTTCGTAGATACAAGAAAACTGTTAAAATTCTTCAGAAACGTCACTTTTGAAGTGTTTTCTTGTACTTTTAAGCCAATCAGATACCCTACGGGCTCGGAAAGTGCAACGAAACCATCAAATTTTAGCTAGAAACTGTATTTTTGTCGATTTTTATTGAATTTGAACTATATTTCAACGTTTTTTGATGGTTCTGAGCCACCAAACACACTTAAAGCATGCAGAATCGACTCAGAATAGGAAAAGGAGACGTTTAGGTCAATTTTATGCATTCTGATGTTCGTAGATACAAGAAAACTGTTAAAATTCTTCAGAAACGTCACTTTTGAAGTGTTTTCTTGTACTTTTAAGCCAATCAGATAACCTACGGGCTCGGAAAGTGCAACGAAACCATCAAATTTTAGCTAGAAACTGTATTTTTGTCGATTTTTATTGAATTTGAACTATATTTCAACGTTTTTTGATGGTTCTGAGCCACCAAACACACTTAAAGCATGCAGAATCGACTCAGAATAGGAAAAGGAGACGTTTAGGTCAATTTTATGCATTCTGGCGTTCGTAGATACAAGAAAACTGTTAAAATTCTTCAGAAACGTCACTTTTGAAGTGTTTTCTTGTACTTTTAAGCCAATCAGATACCCTACGGGCTCGGAAAGTGCAACGAAACCATCAAATTTTAGCTAGAAACTGTATTTTTGTTCATTTTTATTGAATTTGAACTATATTTCAACGTTTTTTGATGGTTCTGAGCCACCAAACACACTTAAAGCATGCAGAATCGACTCAGAATAGGAAAAGGAGACGTTTAGGTCAATTATATGCATTCTGGCGTTCGTAGATACAAGAAAACTGTTAAAATTCTTCAGAAACGTCACTTTTGAAGTGTTTTCTTGTACTTTTAAGCCAATCAGATACCCTAGGGGCTCGGAAAGTGCAACGAAACCATCAAATTTTAGCTAGAAACTGTATTTTTGTCGATTTTTATTGAATTTGAACTATATTTCAAAGTTTTTTGATGGTTCTGAGCCACCAAACACACTTAAAGCATGCAGAATCGACTCAGAATAGGAAAAGGAGACGTTTAGGTCAATTTTATGCATTCTGGCGTTCGTAGATACAAGAAAACTGTTAAAATTCTTCAGAAACGTCACTTTTGAAGTGTTTTCTTGTACTTTTAAGCCAATCAGATACCCTACGGGCTCGGAAAGTGCAACGAAACCATCAAATTTTAGCTAGAAACTGTATTTTTGTCGATTTTTATTGAATTTGAACTATATTTCAACGTTTTTTGATGGTTCTGAGCCACCAAACACACTTAAAGCATGCAGAATCGACTCAGAATAGGAAAAGGAGACGTTTAGGTCAATTTTATGCATTCTGGCGTTCGTAGATACAAGAAAACTGTTAAAATTCTTCAGAAACGTCACTTTTGAAGTGTTTTCTTGTACTTTTAAGCCAATCAGATACCCTACGGGCTCCTAAAGTGCAACGAAACCATCAAATTTTAGCTAGAAACTGTATTTTTGTCGATTTTTATTGAATTTGAACTATATTTCAACGTTTTTTGATGGTTCTGAGCCACCAAACACACTTAAAGCATGCAGAATCGACTCAGAATAGGAAAAGGAGACGTTTAGGTCAATTTTATGCATTCTGGCGTTCGTAGATACAAGAAAACTGTTAAAATTCTTCAGAAACGTCACTTTTGAAGTGTTTTCTTGTACTTTTAAGCCAATCAGATACCCTACGGGCTCGGAAAGTGCAACGAAACCATCAAATTTTAGCTAGAAACTGTATTTTTGTCGATTTTTATTGAATTTGAACTATATTTCAACGTTTTTTGATGGTTCTGAGCCACCAAACACACTTAAAGCATGCAGAATCGACTCAGAATAGGAAAAGGAGACGTTTAGGTCAATTTTATGCATTCTGGCGTTCGTAGATACAAGAAAACTGTTAAAATTCTTCAGAAACGTCACTTTTGAAGTGTTTTCTTGTACTTTTAAGCCAATCAGATACCCTACGGGCTCGGAAAGTGCAACGAAACCATCAAATTTTAGCTAGAAACTGTATTTTTGTCGATTTTTATTGAATTTGAACTATATTTCAACGTTTTTTGATGGTTCTGAGCCACCAAACACACTTAAAGCATGCAGAATCGACTCAGAATAGGAAAAGGAGACGTTTAGGTCAATTTTAGGCATTCTGGCGTTCGTAGATACAAGAAAACTGTTAAAATTCTTCAGAAACGTCACTTTTGAAGTGTTTTCTTGTACTTTTAAGCCAATCAGATACCCTACGGGCTCGGAAAGTGCAACGAAACCATCAAATTTTAGCTAGAACCTGTATTTTTGTCGATTTTTATTGAATTTGAACTATATTTCAACGTTTTTTGATGGTTCTGAGCCACCAAACACACTTAAAGCATGCAGAATCGACTCAGAATAGGAAAAGGAGACGTTTAGGTCAATTTTATGCATTCTGGCGTTCGTAGATACAAGAAAACTGTTAAAATTCTTCAGAAACGTCACTTTTGAAGTGTTTTCTTGTACTTTTAAGCCAATCAGATACCCTACGGGCTCGGAAAGTGCAACGAAACCATCAAATTTTAGCTAGAAACTGTATTTTTGTCGATTTTTATTGAATTTGAACTATATTTCAACGTTTTTTGATGGTTCTGAGCCACCAAACACACTTAAAGCATGCAGAATCGACTCAGAATAGGAAAAGGAGACGTTTAGGTCAATTTTATGCATTCTGGCGTTCGTAGATACAAGAAAACTGTTAAAATTCTTCAGAAACGTCACTTTTGAAGTGTTTTCTTGTACTTTTAAGCCAATCAGATACCCTACGGGCTCGGAAAGTGCAACGAAACCATCAAATTTTAGCTAGAAACTGTATTTTTGTCGATTTTTATTGAATTTGAACTATATTTCAACGTTTTTTGATGGTTCTGAGCCACCAAACACACTTAAAGCATGCAGAATCGACTCAGAATAGGAAAAGGAGACGTTTGGGTCAATTTTATGCATTCTGGCGTTCGTAGATACAAGAAAACTGTTAAAATTCTTCAGAAACGTCACTTTTGAAGTGTTTTCTTGTACTTTTAAGCCAATCAGATACCCTACGGGCTCGGAAAGTGCAACGAAACCATCAAATTTTAGCTAGAAACTGTATTTTTGTCGATTTTTATTGAATTTGAACTATATTTCAACGTTTTTTGATGGTTCTGAGCCACCAAACACACTTAAAGCATGCAGAATCGACTCAGAATAGGAAAAGGAGACGTTTAGGTCAATTTTATGCATTCTGGCGTTCGTAGATACAAGAAAACTGTTAAAATTCTTCAGAAACGTCACTTTTGAAGTGTTTTCTTGTACTTTTAAGCCAATCAGATACCCGATGGGCTCGGAAAGTGCAACGAAACCATCAAATTTTAGCTAGAAACTGTATTTTTGTCGATTTTTATTGAATTTGAACTATATTTCAACGTTTTTTGATGGTTCTGAGCCACCAAACACACTTAAAGCATGCAGAATCGACTCAGAATAGGAAAAGGAGACGTTTAGGTCAATTTTATGCATTCTGGCGTTCGTAGATACAAGAAAACTGTTAAAATTCTTCAGAAACGTCACTTTTGAAGTGTTTTCTTGTACTTTTAAGCCAATCAGAGACCCTACGGGCTCGGAAAGTGCAACGAAACCATCAAATTTTAGCTAGAAACTGTATTTTTGTCGATTTTTATTGAATTTGAACTATATTTCAACGTTTTTTGATGGTTCTGAGCCACCAAACACACTTAAAGCATGCAGAATCGACTCAGAATAGGAAAAGGAGACGTTTAGGTCAATTTTATGCATTCTGGCGTTCGTAGATACAAGAAAACTGTTAAAATTCTTCAGAAACGTCACTTTTGAAGTGTTTTCTTGTACTTTTAAGCCAATCAGATACCCTACGGGCTCGGAAAGTGCAACGAAACCATCAAATTTTAGCTAGAAACTGAATTTTTGTCGATTTTTATTGAATTTGAACTATATTTCAACGTTTTTTGATGGTTCTGAGCCACCAAACACACTTAAAGCATGCAGAATCGACTCAGAATAGGAAAAGGAGACGTTTAGGTCAATTTCATGCATTCTGGCGTTCGTAGATACAAGAAAATTGTTAAAATTCTTCAGAAACGTCACTTTTGAAGTGTTTTCTTGTACTTTTAAGCCAATCAGATACCCTACGGGCTCGGAAAGTGCAACGAAACCATCAAATTTTAGCTAGAAACTGTATTTTTGTCGATTTTTATTGAATTTGAACTATATTTCAACGTTTTCTGATGGTTCTGAGCCACCAAACACACTTAAAGCATGCAGAATCGACTCAGAATAGGAAAAGGAGACGTTTAGGTCAATTTTATGCATTCTGGCGTTCGTAGATACAAGAAAACTGTTAAAATTCTTCAGAAACGTCACTTTTGAAGTGTTTTCTTGTACTTTTAAGCCAATCAGATACCCTACGGGCTCGGAAAGTGCAACGAAACCATCAAATTTTAGCTAGAAACTGTATTTTTGTCGATTTTTATTGAATTTGAACTATATTTCAAAGTTTTTTGATGGTTCTGAGCCACCAAACACACTTAAAGCATGCAGAATCGACTCAGAATAGGAGAAGGAGACGTTTAGGTCAATTTTATGCATTCTGGCGTTCGTAGATACAAGAAAACTGTTAAAATTCTTCAGAAACGTCACTTTTGAAGTGTTTTCTTGTACTTTTAAGCCAATCAGATACCCAACGGGCTCGGAAAGTGCAACGAAACCATCAAATTTTAGCTAGAAACTGTATTTTTGTCGATTTTTATTGAATTTGAACTATATTTCAACGTTTTTTGATGGTTCTGAGCCACCAAACACACATAAAGCATGCAGAATCGACTCAGAATAGGAAAAGGAGAGGTTTAGGTCAATTTTATGCATTCTGGCGTTCGTAGATACAAGAAAACTGTTAAAATTCTTCAGAAACGTCACTTTTGAAGTGTTTTCTTGTACTTTTAAGCCAATCAGATACCCTACGGGCTCGGAAAGTGCAACGAAACCATCAAATTTTAGCTAGAAACTGTATTTTTGTCGATTTTTATTGAATTTGAACTATATTTCAACGTTTTTTGATGGTTCTGAGCCACCAAACACACTTAAAGCATGCAGAATCGACTCAGAATAGGAAAAGGAGACGTTTAGGTCAATTTTATGCATTCTGGCGTTCGTAGATACAAGAAAACTGTTAAAATTCTTCAGAAACGTCACTTTTGAAGTGTTTTCTTGTACTTTTAAGCCAATCAGATACCCTACGGGCTCGGAAAGTGCAACGAAACCATCAAATTTTAGCTAGAAACTGTATTTTTGTCGATTTTTATTGAATTTGAACTATATTTCAACGTTTTTTGATGGTTCTGAGCCACCAAACACACTTAAAGCATGCAGAATCGACTCAGAATAGGAAAAGGAGACGTTTAGGTCAATTTTATGCATTCTGGCGTTCGTAGATACAAGAAAACTGTTAAAATTCTTCAGAAACGTCACTTTTGAAGTGTTTTCTTGTACTTTTAAGCCAATCAGATACCCTACGGGCTCGGAAAGTGCAACGAAACCATCAAATTTTAGCTAGAAACTGTATTTTTGTCGATTTTTATTGAATTTGAACTATATTTCAACGTTTTTTGATGGTTCTGAGCCACCAAACACACTTAAAGCATGCAGAATCGACTCGGAATAGGAAAAGGAGACGTTTAGGTCAATTTTATGCATTCTGGCGTTCGTAGATACAAGAAAACAGTTAAAATTCTTCAGAAACGTCACTTTTGAAGTGTTTTCTTGTACTTTTAAGCCAATCAGATACCCTACGGGCTCGGAAAGTGCAACGAAACCATCAAATTTTAGCTAGAAACTGTATTTTTGTCGATTTTTTTGAATTTGAACTATATTTCAACGTTTTTTGATGGTTCTGAGCCACCAAACACACTTAAAGCATGCAGAATCGACTCAGAATAGGAAAAGGAGACGTTTAGGTCAATTTTATGCATTCTGGCGTTCGTTGATACAAGAAAACTGTTAAAATTCTTCAGAAACGTCACTTTTGAAGTGTTTTCTTGTACTTTTAAGCCAATCAGATACCCAACGGGCTCGGAAAGTGCAACAAAACCATCAAATTTTAGCTAGAAACTGTATTTTTGTCGATTTTTATTGAATTTGAACTATATTTCAACGTTTTTTGATGGTTCTGAGCCACCAAACACACTTAAAGCATGCAGAATCGACTCAGAATAGGAAAAGGAGACGTTTAGGTCAATTTTATGCATTCTGGCGTTCGTAGATACAAGAAAACTGTTAAAATTCTTCAGAAACGTCACTTTTGAAGTGTTTTCTTGTACTTTTAAGCCAATCAGATACCCTACGGGCTCGGAAAGTGCAACGAAACCATCAAATTTTAGCTAGAAACTGTATTCTTGTCGATTTTTATTGAATTTGAACTATATTTCAAAGTTTTTTGATGGTTCTGAGCCACCAAACACACTTAAAGCATGCAGAATCGACTCAGAATAGGAAAAGGAGACGTTTAGGTCAATTTTATGCATTCTGGCGTTCGTAGATACAAGAAAACTGTTAAAATTCTTCAGAAACGTCACTTTTGAAGTGTTTTCTTGTACTTTTAAGCCAATCAGATACCCTACGGGCTCGGAAAGTGCAACATAACCATAAAATTTTAGCTAGAAACTGTATTTCTGTCGATTTTTATTGAATTTGAACTATATTTCAACGTTTTTTGATGGTTCTGAGCCACCAAACACACTTAAAGCATGCAGAATCGACTCAGAATAGGAAAAGGAGACGTTTAGGTCAATTTTATGCATTCTGGCGTTCGTAGATACAAGAAAACTGTTAAAATTCTTCAGAAACGTCACTTTTGAAGTGTTTTCTTGTAATTTTAAGCCAATCAGATACCCTACGGGCTCGGAAAGTGCAACGAAACCATCAAATTTTAGCTAGAAACTGTATTTTTGTCGATTTTTATTGAATTTGAAATATATTTCAACGTTTTTTGATGGTTCTGAGCCACCAAACACACTTAAAGCATGCAGAATCGACTCAGAATAGGAAAAGGAGACGTTTAGGTCAATTTTATGCATTCTGGCGTTCGTAGATACAAGAAAACTGTTAAAATTCTTCAGAAACGTCACTTTTGAAGTGTTTTCTTGTACTTTTAAGCCAATCAGATACCCTACGGGCTCGGAAAGTGCAACGAAACCATCAAATTTTAGCTAGAAACTGTATTTCTGTCGATTTTTATTGAATTTGAACTATATTTCAACGTTTTTTGATGGTTCTGAGCCACCAAACACACTTAAAGCATGCAGAATCGACTCAGAATAGAAAAAGGAGACGTTTAGGTCAATTTTATGCTTTCTGGCGTTCGTAGATACAAGAAAACTGTTAAAATTCTTCAGAAACGTCACTTTTGAAGTGTTTTCTTGTACTTTTAAGCCAATCAGATACCCTACGGGCTCGGAAAGTGCAACGAAACCATCAAATTTTAGCTAGAAACTGTATTTTTGTCGATTTTTATTGAATTTGAACTATATTTCAACGTTTTTTGATGGTTCTGAGCCACCAAACACACTTAAAGCATGCAGAATCGACTCAGAACAGGAAAAGGAGACGTTTAGGTCAATTTTATGCATTCTGGCGTTCGTAGATACAAGAAAACTGTTAAAATTCTTCAGAAACGTCACTTTTGAAGTGTTTTCTTGTACTTTTAAGCCAATCAGATACCCTACGGGCTCGGAAAGTGCAACGAAACCATCAAATTTTAGCTAGAAACTGTATTTTTGTCGATTTTTATTGAATTTGAACTATATTTCAACGTTTTTTGATGGTTCTGAGCCACCAAACACACTTAAAGCATGCAGAATCGACTCAGAATAGGAAAAGGAGACGTTTAGGTCAATTTTATGCATTCTGGCGTTCGTAGATACAAGAAAACTGTTAAAATTCTTCAGAAACGTCACTTTTGAAGTGTTTTCTTGTACTTTTAAGCCAATCAGATACCCTACGGGCTCGGAAAGTGCAACGAAACCATCAAATTTTAGCTAGAAACTGTATTTCTGTCGATTTTTATTGAATTTGAACTATATTTCAACGTTTTTTGATGGTTCTGAGCCACCAAACACACTTAAAGCATTCAGAATCGACTCAGAATAGGAAAAGGAGATGTTTAGGTCAATTTTATGCATTCTGGCGTTCGTAGATACAAGAAAACTGTTAAAATTCTTCAGAAACGTCACTTTTGAAGTGTTTTCTTGTACTTTTAAGCCAATCAGATACCCTACGGGCTCGGAAAGTGCAACGAAACCATCAAATTTTAGCTAGAAACTGTATTTTTGTCGATTTTTATTGAATTTGAACTATATTTCAACGTTTTTTGATGGTTCTGAGCCACCAAACACACTTAAAGCATGCAGAATCGACTCAGAATAGGAAAAGGAGACGTTTAGGTCAATTTTATGCATTCTGGCGTTCGTAGATACAAGAAAACTGTTAAAATTCTTCAGAAACGTCACTTTTGAAGTGTTTTCTTGTACTTTTAAGCCAATCAGATACCCTACGGGCTCGGAAAGTGCAACGAAACCATCAAATTTTAGCTAGAAACTGTATTTCTGTCGATTTTTATTGAATTTGAACTATATTTCAACGTTTTTTGATGGTTCTGAGCCACCAAACACACTTAAAGCATGCAGAATCGACTCAGAATAGGAAAAGGAGACGTTTAGGTCAATTTTATGCATTCTGGCGTTCGTAGATACAAGAAAACTGTTAAAATTCTTCAGAAACGTCACTTTTGAAGTGTTTTCTTGTACTTTTAAGCCAATCAGATACCCTACGGGCTCGGAAAGTGCAACGAAACCATCAAATTTTAGCTAGAAACTGTATTTTTGTCGATTTTTATTGAATTTGAACTATATTTCAACGTTTTTTGATGGTTCTGAGCCACCAAACACACTTAAAGCATGCAGAATCGACTCAGAATAGGAAAAGGAGACGTTTAGGTCAATTTTATGCATTCTGGCGTTCGTAGATACAAGAAAACTGTTAAAATTCTTCAGAAACGTCACTTTTGAAGTGTTTTCTTGTACTTTTAAGCCAATCAGATACCCTACGGGCTCGGAAAGTGCAACGAAAGCATCAAATTTTAGCTAGAAACTGTATTTTTGTCGATTTTTATTGAATTTGAACTATATTTCAACGTTTTTTGATGGTTCTGAGCCACCAAACACACTTAAAGCATGCAGAATCGACTCAGAATAGGAAAAGGAGACGTTTAGGTCAATTTTATGCATTCTGGCGTTCGTAGATACAAGAAAACTGTTAAAATTCTTCAGAAACGTCACTTTTGAAGTGTTTTCTTGTACTTTTAAGCCAATCAGATACCCTACGGGCTCGGAAAGTGCAACGAAACCATCAAATTTTAGCTAGAAACTGTATTTTTGTCGATTTTTATTGAATTTGAACTATATTTCAACGTTTTTTGATGGTTCTGAGCCACCAAACACACTTAAAGCATGCAGAATCGACTCAGAATAGGAAAAGGAGACGTTTAGGTCAATTTTATGCATTCTGGCGTTCGTAGATACAAGAAAACTGTTAAAATTCTTCAGAAACGTCACTTTTGAAGTGTTTTCTTGTACTTTTAAGCCAATCAGATACCCTACGGGCTCGGAAAGTGCAACGAAACCATCAAATTTTAGCTAGAAACTGTATTTCTGTCGATTTTTATTGAATTTGAACTATATTTCAACGTTTTTTGATGGTTCTGAGCCACCAAACACACTTAAAGCATGCAGAATCGACTCAGAATAGGAAAAGGAGACGTTTAGGTCAATTTTATGCATTCTGGCGTTCGTAGATACAAGAAAACTGTTAAAATTCTTCAGAAACGTCACTTTTGAAGTGTTTTCTTGTACTTTTAAGCCAATCAGATACCCTACGGGCTCGGAAAGTGCAACGAAACCATCAAATTTTAGCTAGAAACTGTATTTTTGTCGATTTTTATTGAATTTGAACTATATTTCAACGTTTTTTGATGGTTCTGAGCCACCAAACACACTTAAAGCATGCAGAATCGACTCAGAATAGGAAAAGGAGACGTTTAGGTCAATTTTATGCATTCTGGCGTTCGTAGATACAAGAAAACTGTTAAAATTCTTCAGAAACGTCACTTTTGAAGTGTTTTCTTGTACTTTTAAGCCAATCAGATACCCTACGGGCTCGGAAAGTGCAACGAAAGCATCAAATTTTAGCTAGAAACTGTATTTTTGTCGATTTTTATTGAATTTGAACTATATTTCAACGTTTTTTGATGGTTCTGAGCCACCAAACACACTTAAAGCATGCAGAATCGACTCAGAATAGGAAAAGGAGACGTTTAGGTCAATTTTATGCATTCTGGCGTTCGTAGATACAAGAAAACTGTTAAAATTCTTCAGAAACGTCACTTTTGAAGTGTTTTCTTGTACTTTTAAGCCAATCAGATACCCTACGGGCTCGGAAAGTGCAACGAAACCATCAAATTTTAGCTAGAAACTGTATTTTTGTCGATTTTTATTGAATTTGAACTATATTTCAACGTTTTTTGATGGTTCTGAGCCACCAAACACACTTAAAGCATGCAGAATCGACTCAGAATAGGAAAAGGAGACGTTTAGGTCAATTTTATGCATTCTGGCGTTCGTAGATACAAGAAAACTGTTAAAATTCTTCAGAAACGTCACTTTTGAAGTGTTTTCTTGTACTTTTAAGCCAATCAGATACCCAACGGGCTCGGAAAGTGCAACGAAACCATCAAATTTTAGCTAGAAACTGTATTTTTGTCGATTTTTATTGAATTTGAACTATATTTCAACGTTTTTTGATGGTTCTGAGCCACCAAACACACTTAAAGCATGCAGAATCGACTCAGAATAGGAAAAGGAGACGTTTAGGTCAAATTTATGCATTCTGGCGTTCGTAGATACAAGAAAACTGTTAAAATTCTTCAGAAACGTCACTTTTGAAGTGTTTTCTTGTACTTTTAAGCCAATCAGATACCCTACGGGCTCGGAAAGTGCAACGAAACCATCAAATTTTAGCTAGAAACTGTATTTTTGTCGATTTTTATTGAATTTGAACTATATTTCAACGTTTTTTGATGGTTCTGAGCCACCAAACACACTTAAAGCATGCAGAATCGACTCAGAATAGGAAAAGGAGACGTTTAGGTCAATTTTATGCATTCTGGCGTTCGTAGATACAAGAAAACTGTTAAAATTCTTCAGAAACGTCACTTTTGAAGTGTTTTCTTGTACTTTTAAGCCAATCAGATACCCTACGGGCTCGGAAAGTGCAACGAAACCATCAAATTTTAGCTAGAAACTGTATTTTTGTCGATTTTTATTGAATTTGAACTATATTTCAACGTTTTTTGATGGTTCTGAGCCACCAAACACACTTAAAGCATGCAGAATCGACTCAGAATAGGAAAAGGAGACGTTTAGGTCAATTTTATGCATTCTGGCGTTCGTAGATACAAGAAAACTGTTAAAATTCTTCAGAAACGTCACTTTTGAAGTGTTTTCTTGTACTGTTAAGCCAATCAGATACCCTACGGGCTCGGAAAGTGCAACGAAACCATCAAATTTTAGCTAGAAACTGTATTTTTGTCGATTTTTATTGAATTTGAACTATATTTCAACGTTTTTTGATGGTTCTGAGCCACCAAACACACTTAAAGCATGCAGAATCGACTCAGAATAGGAAAAGGAGACGTTTAGGTCAATTTTATGCATTCTGGCGTTCGTAGATACAAGAAAACTGTTAAAATTCTTCAGAAACGTCACTTTTGAAGTGTTTTCTTGTACTTTTAAGCCAATCAGATACCCTACGGGCTCGGAAAGTGCAACGAAACCATCAAATTTTAGCTAGAAACTGTATTTTTGTCGATTTTTATTGAATTTGAACTATATTTCAACGTTTTTTGATGGTTCTGAGCCACCAAACACACTTAAAGCATGCAGAATCGACTCAGAATAGGAAAAGGAGACGTTTAGGTCAATTTTATGCATTCTGGCGTTCGTAGATACAAGAAAACTGTTAAAATTCTTCAGAAACGTCACTTTTGAAGTGTTTTCTTGTACTTTTAAGCCAATCAGATACCCTACGGGCTCGGAAAGTGCAACGAAACCATCAAATTTTAGCTAGAAACTGTATTTTTGTCGATTTTTATTGAATTTGAACTATATTTCAACGTTTTTTGATGGTTCTGAGCCACCAAACACACTTAATGCATGCAGAATCGACTCAGAATAGGAAAAGGAGACGTTTAGGTCAATTTTATGCATTCTGGCGTTCGTAGATACAAGAAAACTGTTAAAATTCTTCAGAAACGTCACTTTTGAAGTGTTTTCTTGTACTTTTAAGCCAATCAGATACCCTACGGGCTCGGAAAGTGCAACGAAACCATCAAATTTTAGCTAGAAACTGTATTTTTGTCGATTTTTATTGAATTTGAACTATATTTCAACGTTTTTTGATGGTTCTGAGCCACCAAACACACTTAAACATGCAGAATCGACTCAGAATAGGAAAAGGAG
The DNA here is from genome assembly GCF_036711695.1 of Zophobas morio. NCBI lineage: Eukaryota > Metazoa > Arthropoda > Insecta > Coleoptera > Tenebrionidae > Zophobas > Zophobas morio. The sequence continues at coordinate 161,386 of NW_026972536.1, forward strand.
ACGTTTAGGTCAATTTTATGCATTCTGGCGTTCGTAGATACAAGAAAACTGTTAAAATTCTTCAGAAACGTCACTTTTGAAGTGTTTTCTTGTACTTTTAAGCCAATCAGATACCCAACGGGCTCGGAAAGTGCAACGAAACCATCAAATTTTAGCTAGAAACTGTATTTTTGTCGATTTTTATTGAATTTGAACTATATTTCAACGTTTTTTGATGGTTCTGAGCCACCAAACACACTTAAAGCATGCAGAATCGACTCAGAATAGGAAAAGGAGACGTTTAGGTCAATTTTATGCATTCTGGCGTTCGTAGATACAAGAAAACTGTTAAAATTCTTCAGAAACGTCACTTTTGAAGTGTTTTCTTGTACTTTTAAGCCAATCAGATACCCTACGGGCTCGGAAAGTGCAACGAAACCATCAAATTTTAGCTAGAAACTGTATTTTTGTCGATTTTTATTGAACTTGAACTATATTTCAACGTTTTTTGATGGTTCTGAGCCACCAAACACACTTAAAGCATGCAGAATCGACTCAGAATAGGAAAAGGAGACGTTTAGGTCAATTTTATGCATTCTGGCGTTCGTAGATACAAGAAAACTGTTAAAATTCTTCAGAAACGTCACTTTTGAAGTGTTTTCTTGTACTTTTAAGCCAATCAGATACCCTACGGGCTCGGAAAGTGCAACGAAACCATCAAATTTTAGCTAGAAACTGTATTTTTGTCGATTTTTATTGAATTTGAACTATATTTCAACGTTTTTTGATGGTTCTGAGCCACCAAACACACTTAAAGCATGCAGAATCGACTCAGAATAGGAAAAGGAGACGTTTAGGTCAATTTTATGCATTCTGGCGTTCGTGGATACAAGAAAACTGTTAAAATTCTTCAGAAACGTCACTTTTGAAGTGTTTTCTTGTACTTTTAAGCCAATCAGATACCCTACGGGCTCGGAAAGTGCAACGAAACCATCAAATTTTAGCTAGAAACTGTATTTTTGTCGATTTTTATTGAATTTGAACTATATTTCAACGTTTTTTGATGGTTCTGAGCCACCAAACACACTTAAAGCATGCAGAATCGACTCAGAATAGGAAAAGGAGACGTTTAGGTCAATTTTATGCATTCTGGCGTTCGTAGATACAAGAAAACTGTTAAAATTCTTCAGAAACGTCACTTTTGAAGTGTTTTCTTGTACTTTTAAGCCAATCAGATACCCTACGGGCTCGGAAAGTGCAACGAAACCATCAAATTTTAGCTAGAAACTGTATTTTTGTCGATTTTTATTGAATTTGAACTATATTTCAACGTTTTTTGATGGTTCTGAGCCACCAAACACACTTAAAGCATGCAGAATCGACTCAGAATAGGAAAAGGAGACGTTTAGGTCAATTTTATGCATTCTGGCGTTCGTAGATACAAGAAAACTGTTAAAATTCTTCAGAAACGTCACTTTTGAAGTGTTTTCTTGTACTTTTAAGCCAATCAGATACCCTACGGGCTCGGAAAGTGCAACGAAACCATCAAATTTTAGCTAGAAACTGTATTTTTGTCGATTTTTATTGAATTTGAACTATATTTCAACGTTTTTTGATGGTTCTGAGCCACCAAACACACTTAAAGCATGCAGAATCGACTCAGAATAGGAAAAGGAGACGTTTAGGTCAATTTTATGCATTCTGGCGTTCGTAGATACAAGAAAACTGTTAAAATTTTTCAGAAACGTCACTTTTGAAGTGTTTTCTTGTACTTTTAAGCCAATCAGATACCCAACGGGCTCGGAAACTGCAACGAAACCATCAAATTTTAGCTAGAAACTGTATTTTTGTCGATTTTTATTGAATTTGAACTATATTTCAACGTTTTTTGATGGTTCTGAGCCACCAAACACACTTAAAGCATGCAGAATCGACTCAGAATAGGAAAAGGAGACGTTTAGGTCAATTTAATGCATTCTGGCGTTCGTAGATACAAGAAAACTGTTAAAATTCTTCAGAAACGTCACTTTTGAAGTGTTTTCTTGTACTTTTAAGCCAATCAGATACCCTACGGGCTCGGAAAGTGCAACGAAACCATCAAATTTTAGCTAGAAACTGTATTTTTGTCGATTTTTATTGAATTTGAACTATATTTCAACGTTTTTTGATGGTTCTGAGCCACCAAACACACTTAAAGCATGCAGAATCGACTCAGAATAGGAAAAGGAGACGTTTAGGTCACTTTTATGCATTCTGGCGTTCGTAGATACAAGAAAACTGTTAAAATTCTTCAGAAACGTCACTTTTGAAGTGTTTTCTTGTACTTTTAAGCCAATCAGATACCCTACGGGCTCGGAAAGTGCAACGAAACCATCAAATTTTAGCTAGAAACTGTATTTTTGTCGATTTTTATTGAATTTGAACTATATTTCAACGTTTTTTGATGGTTCTGAGCCACCAAACACACTTAAAGCATGCAGAATCGACTCAGAATAGGAAAAGGAGACGTTTAGGTCAATTTTATGCATTCTGGCGTTCGTAGATACAAGAAAACTGTTAAAATTCTTCAGAAACTTCACTTTTGAAGTGTTTTCTTGTACTTTTAAGCCAATCAGATACCCAACGGGCTCGGAAAGTGCAACGAAACCATCAAATTTTAGCTAGAAACTGTATTTTTGTCGATTTTTATTGAATTTGAACTATATTTCAACGTTTTTTGATGGTTCTGAGCCACCAAACACACTTAAAGCATGCAGAATCGACTCAGAATAGGAAAAGGAGACGTTTAGGTCAATTTTATGCATTCTGGCGTTCGTAGATACAAGAAAACTGTTAAAATTCTTCAGAAACGTCACTTTTGAAGTGTTTTCTTGTACTTTTAGGCCAATCAGATACCCTACGGGCTCGGAAAGTGCAACGAAACCATCAAATTTTAGCTAGAAACTGTATTTTTGTCGATTTTTATTGAATTTGAACTATATTTCAAAGTTTTTTGATGGTTCTAAGCCACCAAACACACTTAAAGCATGCAGAATCGACTCAGAATAGGAAAAGGAGACGTTTAGGTCAGTTTTATGCATTCTGGCGTTCGTAGATACAAGAAAACTGTTAAAATTCTTCAGAAACGTCACTTTTGAATTGTTTTCTTGTACTTTTAAGCCAATCAGATACCCTACGGGCTCGGAAAGTGCAACGAAACCATCAAATTTTAGCTAGAAACTGTATTTTTGTCGATTTTTATTGAATTTGAACTATATTTCAACGTTTTTTGATGGTTCTGAGCCACCAAACACACTTAAAGCATGCAGAATCGACTCAGAATAGGAAAAGGAGACGTTTAGGTCAATTTTATGCATTCTGGCGTTCGTAGATACAAGAAAACTGTTAAAATTCTTCAGAAACGTCACTTTTGAAGTATTTTCTTGTACTTTTAAGCCAATCAGATACCCTACGGGCTCGGAAAGTGCAACGAAACCATCAAATTTTAGCTAGAAACTGTATTTTTGTCGATTTTTATTGAATTTGAACTATATTTCAACGTTTTTTGATGGTTCTGAGCCACCAAACACACTTAAAGCATGCAGAATCGACTCAGAATAGGAAAAGGAGACGTTTAGGTCAATTTTATGCATTCTGGCGTTCGTAGATACAAGAAAACTGTTAAAATTCTTCAGAAACGTCACTTTTGAAGTGTTTTCTTGTACTTTTAAGCCAATCAGATATCCTACGGGCTCGGAAAGTGCAACGAAACCATCAAATTTTAGCTAGAAACTGTATTTTTGTCGATTTTTATTGAATTTGAACTATATTTCAACGTTTTTTGATGGTTCTGAGCCACCAAACACACTTAAAGCATGCAGAATCGACTCAGAATAGGAAAAGGAGACGTTTAGGTCAATTTTATGCATTCTTGCGTTCGTAGATACAAGAAAACTGTTAAAATTCTTCAGAAACGTCACTTTTGAAGTGTTTTCTTGTACTTTTAAGCCAATCAGATACCCTACGGGCTCGGAAAGTGCAACGAAACCATCAAATTTTAGCTAGAAACTGTATTTTTGTCGATTTTTATTGAATTTGAACTACATTTCAACGTTTTTTGATGGTTCTGAGCCACCAAACACACTTAAAGCATGCAGAATCGACTCAGAATAGGAAAAGGAGACGTTTAGGTCAATTTTATGCATTCTGGCGTTCGTAGATACAAGAGAACTGTTAAAATTCGTCAGAAACGTCACTTTTGAAGTGTTTTCTTGTACTTTTAAGCCAATCAGATACCCTACGGGCTCGGAAAGTGCAACGAAACCATCAAATTTTAGCTAGAAACTGTATTTTTGTCGATTTTTATTGAATTTGAACTATATTTCAACGTTTTTTGATGGTTCTGAGCCACCAAACACACTTAAAGCATGCAGAATCGACTCAGAATAGGAAAAGGAGACGTTTAGGTCAATTTTATGCATTCTGGCGTTCGTAGATACAAGAAAACTGTTAAAATTCTTCAGAAACGTCACTTTTGAAGTGTTTTCTTGTACTTTTAAGCCAATCAGACACCCTACGGGCTGGGAAAGTGCAACGAAACCATCAAATTTTAGCTAGAAACTGTATTTTTGTCGATTTTTATTGAATTTGAACTATATTTCAACGTTTTTTGATGGTTCTGAGCCACCAAACACACTTAAAGCATGCAGAATCGACTCAGAATAGGAAAAGGAGAAGTTTAGGTCAATTTTATGCATTCTGGCGTTCGTAGATACAAGAAAACTGTTAAAATTCTTCAGAAACGTCACTTTTGAAGTGTTTTCTTGTACTTTTAAGCCAATCAGATACCCTACGGGCTCGGAAACTGCAACGAAACCATCAAATTTTAGCTAGAAACTGTATTTTTGTCGATTTTTATTGAATTTGAACTATATTTCAACGTTTTTTGATGGTTCTGAGCCACCAAACACACTTAAAGCATGCAGAATCGACTCAGAATAGGAAAAGGAGACGTTTAGGTCAATTTTATGCATTCTGGCGTTCGTAGATACAAGAAAACTGTTAAAATTCTTCAGAAACGTCACTTTTGAATTGTTTTCTTGTACTTTTAAGCCAATCAGATACCCTACGGGCTCGGAAAGTGCAACGAAACCATCAAATTTTAGCTAGAAACTGTATTTTTGTCGATTTTTATTGAATTTGAACTATATTTCAACGTTTTTTGATGGTTCTGAGCCACCAAACACACTTAAAGCATGCAGAATCCACTCAGAATAGGAAAAGGAGACGTTTAGGTCAATTTTATGCATTCTGGCGTTCGTAGATACAAGAAAACTGTTAAAATTCTTCAGAAACGTCACTTTTGAAGTGTTTTCTTGTACTTTTAAGCCAATCAGATACCCTACGGGCTCGGAAAGTGCAACGAAACCATCAAATTTTAGCTAGAAACTGTATTTTTGTCGATTTTTATTGAATTTGAACTATATTTCAACGTTTTTTGATGGTTCTGAGCCACCAAACACACTTAAAGCATGCAGAATCGACTCAGAATAGGAAAAGGAGACGTTTAGGTCAATTTTATGCATTCTGACGTTCGTAGATACAAGAAAACTGTTAAAATTCTTCAGAAACGTCACTTTTGAAGTGTTTTCTTGTACTTTTAACCCAATCAGATACCCTACGGGCTCGGAAAGTGCAACGAAACCATCAAATTTTAGCTAGAAACTGTATTTTTGTCGATTTTTATTGAATTTGAACTATATTTCAACGTTTTTTGATGGTTCTGAGCCACCAAACACACTTAAAGCATGCAGAATCGGCTCCGAATAGGAAAAGGAGACGTTTAGGTCAATTTTATGCATTCTGGCGTTCGTAGATACAAGAAAACTGTTAAAATTCTTCAGAAACGTCACTTTTGACGTGTTTTCTTGTACTTTTAAGCCAATCAGATACCCTACGGGCTCGGAAAGTGCAACGAAACCATCAAATTTTAGCTAGAAACTGTATTTTTGTCAATTTTTATTGAATTTGAACTATATTTCAACGTTTTTTGATGGTTCTGAGCCACCAAACACACTTAAAGCATGCAGAATCGACTCAGAATAGGAAAAGGAGACGTTTAGGTCAATTTTATGCATTCTGGCGTTCGTAGATACAAGAAAACTGTTAAAATTCTTCAGAAACGTCACTTTTGAAGTGTTTTCTTGTACTTTTAAGCCAATCAGATACCCTACGGGCTCGGAAAGTGCAACGAAACCATCAAATTTTAGCTAGAAACTGTATTTTTGTCGATTTTTATTGAATTTGAACTATATTTCAACGTTTTTTGATGGTTCTGAGCCACCAAACACACTTAAAGCATGCAGAATCGACTCAGAATAGGAAAAGGAGACGTTTAGGTCAATTTTATGCATTCTGGCGTTCGTAGATACAAGAAAACTGTTAAAATTCTTCAGAAACGTCACTTTTGAATTGTTTTCTTGTACTTTTAAGCCAATCAGATACCCTACGGGCTCGGAAAGTGCAACGAAACCATCAAATTTTAGCTAGAAACTGTATTTTTGTCGATTTTTATTGAATTTGAACTATATTTCAACGTTTTTTGATGGTTCTGAGCCACCAAACACACTTAAAGCATGCAGAATCCACTCAGAATAGGAAAAGGAGACGTTTAGGTCAATTTTATGCATTCTGGCGTTCGTAGATACAAGAAAACTGTTAAAATTCTTCAGAAACGTCACTTTTGAAGTGTTTTCTTGTACTTTTAAGCCAATCAGATACCCTACGGGCTCGGAAAGTGCAACGAAACCATCAAATTTTAGCTAGAAACTGTATTTTTGTCGATTTTTATTGAATTTGAACTATATTTCAACGTTTTTTGATGGTTCTGAGCCACCAAACACACTTAAAGCATGCAGAATCGACTCAGAATAGGAAAAGGAGACGTTTAGGTCAATTTTATGCATTCTGGCGTTCGTAGATACAAGAAAACTGTTAAAATTCTTCAGAAACGTCACTTTTGAAGTGTTTTCTTGTACTTTTAAGCCAATCAGATACCCTACGGGCTCGGAAAGTGCAACGAAACCATCAAATTTTAGCTAGAAACTGTATTTTTGTCGATTTTTATTGAATTTGAACTATATTTCAACGTTTTTTGATGGTTCTGAGCCACCAAACACACTTAAAGCATGCAGAATCGACTCAGAATAGGAAAAGGAGACGTTTAGGTCAATTTTATGCATTCTGGCGTTCGTAGATACAAGAAAACTGTTAAAATTCTTCAGAAACGTCACTTTTGAAGTATTTTCTTGTACTTTTAAGCCAATCAGATACCCTACGGGCTCGGAAAGTGCAACGAAACCATCAAATTTTAGCTAGAAACTGTATTTTTGTCGATTTTTATTGAATTTGAACTATATTTCAACGTTTTTTGATGGTTCTGAGCCACCAAACACACTTAAAGCATGCAGAATCGACTCAGAATAGGAAAAGGAGACGTTTAGGTCAATTTTATGCATTCTGGCGTTCGTAGATACAAGAAAACTGTTAAAATTCTTCAGAAACGTCACTTTTGAAGTGTTTTCTTGTACTTTTAAGCCAATCAGATATCCTACGGGCTCGGAAAGTGCAACGAAACCATCAAATTTTAGCTAGAAACTGTATTTTTGTCGATTTTTATTGAATTTGAACTATATTTCAACGTTTTTTGATGGTTCTGAGCCACCAAACACACTTAAAGCATGCAGAATCGACTCAGAATAGGAAAAGGAGACGTTTAGGTCAATTTTATGCATTCTTGCGTTCGTAGATACAAGAAAACTGTTAAAATTCTTCAGAAACGTCACTTTTGAAGTGTTTTCTTGTACTTTTAAGCCAATCAGATACCCTACGGGCTCGGAAAGTGCAACGAAACCATAAAATTTTAGCTAGAAACTGTATTTTTGTCGATTTTTATTGAATTTGAACTATATTTCAACGTTTTTTGATGGTTCTGAGCCACCAAACACACTTAAAGCATGCAGAATCGACTCAGAATAGGAAAAGGAGACGTTAAGGTCAATTTTATGCATTCTGGCGTTCGTAGTTACAAGAAAACTGTTAAAATTCTTCAGAAACGTCACTTTTGAAGTGTTTTCTTGTACTTTTAAGCCAATCAGATACCCTACGGGCTCGGAAAGTGCAACGAAACCATCAAATTTTAGCTAGAAACTGTATTTTTGTCGATTTTTATTGAATTTGAACTATATTTCAACGTTTTTTGATGGTTCTGAGCCACCAAACACACTTAAAGCATGCAGAATCGACTCAGAATAGGAAAAGGAGACGTTTAGGTCAATTTTATGCATTCTGGCGTTCGTAGATACAAGAAAACTGTTAAAATTCTTCAGAAACGTCACTTTTGAAGTGTTTTCTTGTACTTTTAAGCCAATCAGATACCCTACGGGCTCGGAAAGTGCAACGAAACCATCAAATTTTAGCTAGAAACTGTATTTTTGTCGATTTTTATTGAATTTGAACTATATTTCAACGTTTTTTGATGGTTCTGAGCCACCAAACACACTTAAAGCATGCAGAATCGACTCAGAATAGGAAAAGGAGACGTTAAGGTCAATTTTATGCATTCTGGCGTTCGTAGATACAAGAAAACTGTTAAAATTCTTCAGAAACGTCACTTTTGAAGTGTTTTCTTGTACTTTTAAGCCAATCAGATACCCTATGGGCTCGGAAAGTGCAACGAAACCATCAAATTTTAGCTAGAAACTGTATTTTTGTCGATTTTTATTGAATTTGAACTATATTTCAACGTTTTTTGATGGTTCTGAGCCACCAAACACACTTAAAGCATGCAGAATCGACTCAGAATAGGAAAAGGAGACGTTTAGGTCAATTTTATGTATTCTGGCGTTCGTAGATACAAGAAAACTGTTAAAATTCTTCAGAAACGTCACTTTTGAAGTGTTTTCTTGTACTTTTAAGCCAATCAGATACCCAACGGGCTCGGAAAGTGCAACGAAACCATCAAATTTTAGCTAGAAACTGTATTTTTGTCGATTTTTATTGAATTTGAACTATATTTCAACGTTTTTTGATGGTTCTGAGCCACCAAACACACTTAAAGCATGCAGAATCGACTCAGAATAGGAAAAGGAGACGTTTAGGTCAATTTTATGCATTCTGGCGTTCGTAGATACAAGAAAACTCTTAAAATTCTTCAGAAACGTCACTTTTGAAGTGTTTTCTTGTACTTTTAAGCCAATCAGATACCCTACGGGCTCGGAAAGTGCAACGAAACCATCAAATTTTAGCTAGAAACTGTATTTTTGTCGATTTTTATTGAATTTGAACTATATTTCAACGTTTTTTGATGGTTCTGAGCCACCAAACACACTTAAAGCATGCAGAATCGACTCAGAATAGGAAAAGGAGACGTTTAGGTCAATTTTATGCATTCTGGCGTTCGTAGATACAAGAAAACTGTTAAAATTCTTCAGAAACGTCACTTTTGAAGTGTTTTCTTGTACTTTTAAGCCAATCAGATACCCTACGGGCTCGGAAAGTGCAACGAAACCATCAAATTTTAGCTAGAAACTGTATTTTTGTCGATTTTTATTGAATTTGAACTATATTTCAACGTTTTTTGATGGTTCTGAGCCACCAAACACACTTAAAGCATGCAGAATCGACTCAGAATAGGAAAAGGAGACGTTTAGGTCAATTTTATGCATTCTGGCGTTCGTAGATACAAGAAAACTGTTAAAATTCTTCAGAAACGTCACTTTTGAAGTGTTTTCTTGTACTTTTAAGCCAATCAGATACCCTACGGGCTCGGAAAGTGCAACGAAACCATCAAATTTTAGCTAGAAACTGTATTTTTGTCGATTTTTATTGAATTTGAACTATATTTCAACGTTTTTTGATGGTTCTGAGCCACCAAACACACTTAAAGCATGCAGAATCGACTCAGAATAGGAAAAGGAGACGTTTAGGTCAATTTTATGCATTCTGGCGTTCGTAGATACAAGAAAACTGTTAAAATTCTTCAGAAACGTCACTTTTGAAGTGTTTTCTTGTACTTTTAAGCCAATCAGAAACCCTACGGGCTCGGAAAGTGCAACGAAACCATCAAATTTTAGCTAGAAACTGTATTTTTGTCGATTTTTATTGAATTTGAACTATATTTCAACGTTTTTTGATGGTTCTGAGCCACCAAACACACTTAAAGCATGCAGAATCGACTCAGAATAGGAAAAGGAGACGTTTAGGTCAATTTTATGCATTCTGGCGTTCGTAGATACAAGAAAACTGTTAAAATTCTTCAGAAACGTCACTTTTGAAGTGTTTTCTTGTACTTTTAAGCCAATCAGATACCCTACGGGCTCGGAAAGTGCAACGAAACCATCAAATTTTAGCTAGAAACTGTATTTTTGTCGATTTTTATTGAATTTGAACTATATTTCAACGTTTTTTGATGGTTCTGAGCCACCAAACACACTTAAAGCATGCAGAATCGACTCAGAATAGGAAAAGGAGACGTTTAGGTCAATTTTATGCATTCTGGCGTTCGTAGATACAAGAAAACTGTTAAAATTCTTCAGAAACGTCACTTTTGAAGTGTTTTCTTGTACTTTTAAGCCAATCAGATACCCAACGGGCTCGGAAAGTGCAACGAAACCATCAAATTTAAGCTAGAAACTGTATTTTTGTCGATTTTTATTGAATTTGAACTATATTTCAACGTTTTTTGATGGTTCTGAGCCACCAAACACACTTAAAGCATGCAGAATCGACTCAGAATAGGAAAAGGAGACGTTTAGGTCAATTTTATGCATTCTGGCGTTCGTAGATACAAGAAAACTGTTAAAATTCTTCAGAAACGTCACTTTTGAAGTGTTTTCTTGTACTTTTAAGCCAATCAGATACCCTACGGGCTCGGAAAGTGCAACGAAACCATCAAATTTTAGCTAGAAACTGTATTTTTGTCGATTTTTATTGAATTTGAACTATATTTCAACGTTTTTTGATGGTTCTGAGCCACCAAACACACTTAAAGCATGCAGAATCGACTCAGAATAGGAAAAGGAGACGTTTAGGTCAATTTAATGCATTCTGGCGTTCGTAGATACAAGAAAACTGTTAAAATTCTTCAGAAACGTCACTTTTGAAGTGTTTTCTTGTACTTTTAAGCCAATCAGATACCCTACGGGCTCGGAAAGTGCAACGAAACCATCAAATTTTAGCTAGAAACTGTATTTTTGTCGATTTTTATTGAATTTGAACTATATTTCAACGTTTTTTGATGGTTCTGAGCCACCAAACACACTTAAAGCATGCAGAATCGACTCAGAATAGGAAAAGGAGACGTTTAGGTCAATTTTATGCATTCTGGCGTTCGTAGATACAAGAAAACTGTTAAAATTCTTCAGAAACGTCACTTTTGAAGTGTTTTCTTGTACTTTTAAGCCAATCAGATACCCTACGGGCTCGGAAAGTGCAACGAAACCATCAAATTTTAGCTAGAAACTGTATTTTTGTCGATTTTTATTGAATTTGAACTATATTTCAACGTTTTTTGATGGTTCTGAGCCACCAAACACACTTAAAGCATGCAGAATCGACTCAGAATAGGAAAAGGAGACGTTTAGGTCAATTTTATGCATTCTGGCGTTCGTAGATACAAGAAAACTGTTAAAATTCTTCAGAAACGTCACTTTTGAAGTGTTTTCTTGTACTTTTAAGCCAATCAGATACCCGACGGGCTCGGAAAGTGCAACGAAACCATCAAATTTTAGCTAGAAACTGTATTTTTGTCGATTTTTATTGAATTTGAACCATATTTCAACGTTTTTTGATGGTTCTGAGCCACCAAACACACTTAAAGCATGCAGAATCGACTCAGAATAGGAAAAGGAGACGTTTAGGTCAATTTTATGCATTCTGGCGTTCGTAGATACAAGAAAACTGTTAAAATTCTTCAGAAACGTCACTTTTGAAGTGTTTTCTTGTACTTTTAAGCCAATCAGATACCCGACGGGCTCGGAAAAGTGCAACGAAACCATCAAATTTTAGCTAGAAACTGTATTTTTGTCGATTTTTATTGAATTTGAACTATATTTCAACGTTTTTTGATGGTTCTGAGCCACCAAACACACTTAAAGCATGCAGAATCGACTCAGAATAGGAAAAGGAGACGTTTAGGTCAATTTTATGCATTCTGGCGTTCGTAGATACAAGAAAACTGTTAAAATTCTTCAGAAACGTCACTTTTGAAGTGTTTTCTTGTACTTTTAAGCCAATCAGATACCCTACGGGCTCGGAAAGTGCAACGAAACCATCAAATTTTAGCTAGAAACTGTATTTTTGTCGATTTTTATTGAATTTGAACTATATTTCAACGTTTTTTGATGGTTCTGAGCCACCAAACACACTTAAAGCATGCAGAATCGACTCAGAATAGGAAAAGGAGACGTTTAGGTCAATTTTATGCATTCTGGCGTTCGTAGATACAAGAAAACTGTTAAAATTCTTCAGAAACGTCACTTTTGAAGTGTTTTCTTGTACTTTTAAGCCAATCAGATACCCTACGGGCTCGGAAAGTGCAACGAAACCATCAAATTTTAGCTAGAAACTGTATTTTTGTCGATTTTTATTGAATTTGAACTATATTTCAACGTTTTTTGATGGTTCTGAGCCACAAACACACTTAAAGCATGCAGAATCGACTCTGAATAGGAAAAGGAGACGTTTAGGTCAATTTTATGCATTCTGGCGTTCGTAGATACAAGAAAACTGTTTAAAATTCTTCAGAAACGTCACTTTTGAAGTGTTTTCTTGTACTTTTAAGCCAATCAGATACCCTACGGGCTCGGAAAGTGCAACGAAACCATCAAATTTTAGCTAGAAACTGTATTTTTGTCGATTTTTATTGAATTTGAACTATATTTCAACGTTTTTTGATGGTTCTGAGCCACCAAACACACTTAAAGCATGCAGAATCGACTCAGAATAGGAAAAGGAGACGTTTAGGTCAATTTTATGCATTCTGGCGTTCGTAGATACAAGAAAACTGTTAAAATTCTTCAGAAACGTCACTTTTGAAGTGTTTTCTTGTACTTTTAAGCCAATCAGATACCCAACGGGCTCGGAAAGTGCAACGAAACCATCAAATTTTAGCTAGAAACTGTATTTTTGTCGATTTTTATTGAATTTGAACTATATTTCAACGTTTTTTGATGGTTCTGAGCCACCAAACACACTTAAAGCATGCAGAATCGACTCAGAATAGGAAAAGGAGACGTTTAGGTCAATTTTATGCATTCTGGCGTTCGTAGATACAAGAAAACTGTTAAAATTCTTCAGAAACGTCACTTTTGAAGTGTTTTCTTGTACTTTTAAGCCAATCAGATACCCGACGGGCTCGGAAAGTGCAACGAAACCATCAAATTTTAGCTAGAAACTGTATTTTTGTCGATTTTTATTGAATTTGAACCATATTTCAACGTTTTTTGATGGTTCTGAGCCACCAAACACACTTAAAGCATGCAGAATCGACTCAGAATAGGAAAAGGAGACGTTTAGGTCAATTTTATGCATTCTGGCGTTCGTAGATACAAGAAAACTGTTAAAATTCTTCAGAAACGTCACTTTTGAAGTGTTTTCTTGTACTTTTAAGCCAATCAGATACCCTACGGGCTCGAAAAGTGCAACGAAACCATCAAATTTTAGCTAGAAACTGTATTTTTGTCGATTTTTATTGAATTTGAACTATATTTCAACGTTTTTTGATGGTTCTGAGCCACCAAACACACTTAAAGCATGCAGAATCGACTCAGAATAGGAAAAGGAGACGTTTAGGTCAATTTTATGCATTCTGGCGTTCGTAGATACAAGAAAACTGTTAAAATTCTTCAGAAACGTCACTTTTGAAGTGTTTTCTTGTACTTTTAAGCCAATCAGATACCCTACGGGCTCGGAAAGTGCAACGAAACCATCAAATTTTAGCTAGAAACTGTATTTTTGTCGATTTTTATTGAATTTGAACTATATTTCAACGTTTTTTGATGGTTCTGAGCCACCAAACACACTTAAAGCATGCAGAATCGACTCAGAATAGGAAAAGGAGACGTTTAGGTCAATTTTATGCATTCTGGCGTTCGTAGATACAAGAAAACTGTTAAAATTCTTCAGAAACGTCACTTTTGAAGTGTTTTCTTGTACTTTTAAGCCAATCAGATACCCTACGGGCTCGGAAAGTGCAACGAAACCATCAAATTTTAGCTAGAAACTGTATTTTTGTCGATTTTTATTGAATTTGAACTATATTTCAACGTTTTTTGATGGTTCTGAGCCACCAAACACACTTAAAGCATGCAGAATCGACTCAGAATAGGAAAAGGAGACGTTTAGGTCAAATTTATGCATTCTGGCGTTCGTAGATACAAGAAAACTGTTAAAATTCTTCAGAAACGTCACTTTTGAAGTGTTTTCTTGTACTTTTAAGCCAATCAGATACCCTACGGGCTCGGAAAGTGCAACGAAACCATCAAATTTTAGCTAGAAACTGTATTTTTGTCGATTTTTATTGAATTTGAACTATATTTCAACGTTTTTTGATGGTTCTGAGCCACCAAACACACTTAAAGCATGCAGAATCGACTCAGAATAGGAAAAGGAGACGTTTAGGTCAATTTTATGCATTCTGGCGTTCGTAGATACAAGAAAACTTAAAATTCTTCAGAAACGTCACTTTTGAAGTGTTTTCTTGTACTTTTAAGCCAATCAGATACCCTACGGGCTCGGAAAGTGCAACGAAACCATCAAATTTTAGCTAGAAACTGTATTTTTGTCGATTTTTATTGAATTTGAACTATATTTCAACGTTTTTTGATGGTTCTGAGCCACCAAACACACTTAAAGCATGCAGAATCGACTCAGAATAGGAAAAGGAGACGTTTAGGTCAATTTTATGCATTCTGGCGTTCGTAGATACAAGAAAACTGTTAAAATTCTTCAGAAACGTCACTTTTGAAGTGTTTTCTTGTACTTTTAAGCCAATCAGATACCCTACGGGCTCGGAAAGTGCAACGAAACCATCAAATTTTAGCTAGAAACTGTATTTTTGTCGATTTTTATTGAATTTGAACTATATTTCAACGTTTTTTGATGGTTCTGAGCCACCAAACACACTTAAAGCATGCAGAATCGACTCAGAATAGGAAAAGGAGACGTTTAGGTCAATTTTATGCATTCTGGCGTTCGTAGATACAAGAAAACTGTTAAAATTCTTCAGAAACGTCACTTTTGAAGTGTTTTCTTGTACTTTTAAGCCAATCAGATACCCTACGGGCTCGGAAAGTGCAACGAAACCATCAAATTTTAGCTAGAAACTGTATTCTTGTCGATTTTTATTGAATTTGAACTATATTTCAACGTTTTTTGATGGTTCTGAGCCACCAAACACACTTAAAGCATGCAGAATCGACTCAGAATAGGAAAAGGAGACGTTTAGGTCAATTTTATGCATTCTGGCGTTCGTAGATACAAGAAAACTGTTAAAATTCTTCAGAAACGTCACTTTTGAAGTGTTTTCTTGTACTTTTAAGCCAATCAGATACCCTACGGGCTCGGAAAGTGCAACGAAACCATCAAATTTTAGCTAGAAACTGTATTTTTGTCGATTTTTATTGAATTTGAACTATATTTCAACGTTTTTTGATGGTTCTGAGCCACCAAACACACTTAAAGCATGCAGAATCGACTCAGAATAGGAAAAGGAGACGTTTAGGTCAATTTTATGCATTCTGGCGTTCGTAGATACAAGAAAACTGTTAAAATTCTTCAGAAACGTCCCTTTTGAAGTGTTTTCTTGTACTTTTAAGCCAATCAGATACCCTACGGGCTCGGAAAGTGCAACGAAACCATCAAATTTTAGCTAGAAACTGTATTTTTGTCGATTTTTATTGAATTTGAACTATATTTCAACGTTTTTTGATGGTTCTGAGCCACCAAACACACTTAAAGCATGCAGAATCGACTCAGAATAGGAAAAGGAGACGTTTAGGTCAATTTTATGCATTCTGGCGTTCGTAGATACAAGAAAACTGTTAAAATTCTTCAGAAACGTCACTTTTGAAGTGTTTTCTTGTACTTTAAAGCCAATCAGATACCCTACGGGCTCGGAAAGTGCAACGAAACCATCAAATTTTAGCTAGAAACTGTATTTTTGTCGATTTTTATTGAATTTGAACTATATTTCAACGTTTTTTGATGGTTCTGAGCCACCAAACACACTTAAAGCATGCAGAATCGACTCAGAATAGGAAAAGGAGACGTTTAGGTCAATTTTATGCATTCTGGCGTTCGTAGATACAAGAAAACTGTTAAAATTCTTCAGAAACGTCACTTTTGAAGTGTTTTCTTGTACTTTTAAGCCAATCAGATACCCTACGGGCTCGGAAAGTGCAACGAAACCATCAAATTTTAGCTAGAAACTGTATTTTTGTCGATTTTTATTGAATTTGAACTATATTTCAACGTTTTTTGATGGTTCTGAGCCACCAAACACACTTAAAGCATGCAGAATCGACTCAGAATAGGAAAAGGAGACGTTTAGGTCAATTTTATGCATTCTGGCGTTCGTAGATACAAGAAAACTGTTAAAATTCTTCAGAAACGTCACTTTTGAAGTGTTTTCTTGTACTTTTAAGCCAATCAGATACCCTACGGGCTCGGAAAGTGCAACGAAACCATCAAATTTTAGCTAGAAACTGTATTTTTGTCGATTTTTATTGAATTTGAACTATATTTCAACGTTTTTTGATGGTTCTGAGCCACCAAACACACTTAAAGCATGCAGAATCGACTCAGAATAGGAAAAGGAGACGTTTAGGTCAACTTTATGCATTCTGGCGTTCGTAGATACAAGAAAACTGTTAAAATTCTTCAGAAACGTCACTTTTGAAGTGTTTTCTTGTACTTTTAAGCCAATCAGATACCCTACGGGCTCGGAAAGTGCAACGAAACCATCAAATTTTAGCTAGAAACTGTATTTTTGTCGATTTTTATTGAATTTGAACTATATTTCAACGTTTTTTGATGGTTCTGAGCCACCAAACACACTTAAAGCATGCAGAATCGACTCAGAATAGGAAAAGGAGACGTTTAGGTCAATTTTATGCATTCTGGCGTTCGTAGATACAAGAAAACTGTTAAAATTCTTCAGAAACGTCACTTTTGAAGTGTTTTCTTGTACTTTTAAGCCAATCAGATACCCGACGGGCTCGGAAAGTGCAACGAAACCATCAAATTTTAGCTAGAAACTGTATTTTTGTCGATTTTTATTGAATTTGAACTATATTTCAACATTTTTTGATGGTTCTGAGCCACCAAACACACTTAAAGCATGCAGAATCGACTCAGAATAGGAAAAGGAGACGTTTAGGTCAATTTTATGCATTCTGGCGTTCGTAGATACAAGAAAACTGTTAAAATTCTTCAGAAACGTCACTTTTGAAGTGTTTTCTTGTACTTTTAAGCCAATCAGATACCCTACGGGCTCGGAAAGTGCAACGAAACCATCAAATTTTAGCTAGAAACTGTATTTTTGTCGATTTTTATTGAATTTGAACTATATTTCAACGTTTTTTGATGTTTCTGAGCCACCAAACACACTTAAAGCATGCAGAATCGACTCAGAATAGGAAAAGGAGACGTTTAGGTCAATTTTATGCATTCTGGCGTTCGTAGATACAAGAAAACTGTTAAAATTCTTCAGAAACGTCACTTTTGAAGTGTTTTCTTGTACTTTTAAGCCAATCAGATACCCTACGGGCTCGGAAAGTGCAACGAAACCATCAAATTTTAGCTAGAAACTGTATTTTTGTCGATTTTTATTGAATTTGAACTATATTTCAACGTTTTTTGATGGTTCTGAGCCACCAAACACAGTTAAAGCATGCAGAATCGACTCAGAATAGGAAAAGGAGACGTTTAGGTCAATTTTATGCATTCTGGCGTTCGTAGATACAAGAAAACTGTTAAAATTCTTCAGAAACGTCACTTTTGAAGTGTTTTCTTGTACTTTTAAGCCAACCAGATACCCTACGGGCTCGGAAAGTGCAACGAAACCATCAAATTTTAGCTAGAAACTGTATTTTTGTCGATTTTTATTGAATTTGAACTATATTTCAACGTTTTTTGATAGTTCTGAGCCACCAAACACACTTAAAGCATGCAGAATCGACTCAGAATAGGAAAAGGAGACGTTTAGGTCAATTTTATGCATTCCGGCGTTCGTAGATACAAGAAAACTGTTAAAATTCTTCAGAAACGTCACTTTTGAAGTGTTTTCTTGTACTTTTAAGCCAATCAGATACCCTAAGGGCTCGGAAAGTGCAACGAAACCATCAAATTTTAGCTAGAAACTGTATTTTTGTCGATTTTTATTGAATTTGAACTATATTTCAACGTTTTTTGATGGTTCTGAGCCACCAAACACACTTAAAGCATGCAGAATCGACTCAGAATAGGAAAAGGAGACGTTTAGGTCAATTTTATGCATTCTGTTGTTCGTAGATACAAGAAAACTGTTAAAATTCTTCAGAAACGTCACTTTTGAAGTGTTTTCTTGTACTTTTAAGCCAATCAGATACCCTACGGGCTCGGAAAGTGCAACGAAACCATCAAATTTTAGCTAGAAACTGTATTTTTGTCGATTTTTATTGAATTTGAACTATGTTTCAACGTTTTTTGATGGTTCTGAGCCACCAAACACACTTAAAGCATGCAGAATCGACTCAGAATAGGAAAAGGAGACGTTTAGGTCAATTTTATGCATTCTGGCGTTCGTAGATACAAGAAAACTGTTAAAATTCTTCAGAAACGTCACTTTTGAAGTGTTTTCTTGTACTTTTAAGCCAATCAGATACCCTACGGGCTCGGAAAGTGCAACGAAACCATCAAATTTTAGCTAGAAACTGTATTTTTGTCGATTTTTATTGAATTTGAACTATATTTCAACGTTTTTTTGATGGTTCTGAGCCACCAAACACACTTAAAGCATGCAGAATCGACTCAGAATAGGAAAAGGAGACATTTAGATCAATTTTATGCATTCTGGCGTTCGTAGATACAAGAAAACTGTTAAAATTCTTCAGAAACGTCACTTTTGAAGTGTTTTCTTGAACTTTTAAGCCAATCAGATACCCAACGGGCTCGGAAAGTGCAACGAAACCATCAAATTTTAGCTAGAAACTGTATTTTTGTCGATTTTTATTGAATTTGAACTATATTTCAACGTTTTTTGATGGTTCTGAGCCACCAAACACACTTAAAGCATGCAGAATCGACTCAGAATAGGAAAAGGAGACGTTTAGGTCAATTTTATGCATTCTGGCGTTCGTAGATACAAGAAAACTGTTAAAATTTTTCAGAAACGTCACTTTTGAAGTGTTTTCTTGTACTTTTAAGCCAATCAGATACCCTACGGGCTCGGAAAGTGCAACGAAACCAT
This sequence comes from Zophobas morio, assembly GCF_036711695.1. Taxonomy (NCBI): domain Eukaryota; kingdom Metazoa; phylum Arthropoda; class Insecta; order Coleoptera; family Tenebrionidae; genus Zophobas; species Zophobas morio. Next base: position 180,851 of record NW_026972536.1, read on the forward strand.
CAAATTTTAGCTAGAAACTGTATTTTTGTCGATTTTTATTGAATTTGAACTATATTTCAACGTTTTTTGAAGGTTCTGAGCCACCAAACACACTTAAAGCATGCAGAATCGACTCAGAATAGGAAAAGGAGACGTTTAGGTCAATTTTATGCATTCTAGCGTTCGTAGATACAAGAAAACTGTTAAAATTCTTCAGAAACGTCACTTTTGAAGTGTTTTCTTGTACTTTTAAGCCAATCAGATACCCTACGGGCTCGGAAAGTGCAACGAAACCATCAAATTTTAGCTAGAAACTGTATTTTTGTCGATTTTTATTGAATTTGAACTATATTTCAACGTTTTTTGATGGTTCTGAGCCACCAAACACACTTAAAGCATGCAGAATCGACTCAGAATAGGAAAAGGAGACGTTTAGGTCAATTTTATGCATTCTGGCGTTCGTAGATACAAGAAAACTGTTAAAATTCTTCAGAAACGTCACTTTTGAAGTGTTTTCTTGTACTTTTAAGCCAATCAGATACCCTACGGGCTCGGAATGTGCAACGAAACCATCAAATTTTAGCTAGAAACTGTATTTTTGTCGATTTTTATTGAATTTGAACTATATTTCAACGTTTTTTGATGGTTCTGAGCCACCAAACACACTTAAAGCATGCAGAATCGACTCAGAATAGGAAAAGGAGACGTTTAGATCAATTTTATGCATTCTGGCGTTCGTAGATACAAGAAAACTGTTAAAATTCTTCAGAAACGTCACTTTTGAAGTGTTTTCTTGTACTTTTAAGCCAATCAGATACCCTACGGGCTCGGAAAGTGCAACGAAACCATCAAATTTTAGCTAGAAACTGTATTTTTGTCGATTTTTATTGAATTTGAACTATATTTCAACGTTTTTTGATGGTTCTGAGCCACCAAACACACTTAAAGCATGCAGAATCGACTCAGAATAGGAAAAGGAGACGTTTAGGTCAATTTTATGCATTCTGGCGTTCGTAGATACAAGAAAACTGTTAAAATTCTTCAGAAACGTCACTTTTGAAGTGTTTTCTTGTACTTTTAAGCCCATCAGATACCCTACGGGCTCGGAAAGTGCAACGAAACCATCAAATTTTAGCTAGAAACTGTATTTTTGTCGATTTTTATTGAATTTGAACTATATTTCAACGTTTTTTGATGGTTCTGAGCCACCAAACACACTTAAAGCATGCAGAATCGACTCAGAATAGGAAAAGGAGACGTTTAGGTCAATTTTATGCATTCTGGCGTTCGTAGATACAAGAAAACTGTTAAAATTCTTCAGAAACGTCACTTTTGAAGTGTTTTCTTGTACTTTTAAGCCAATCAGATACCCTACGGGCACGGAAAGTGCAACGAAACCATCAAATTTTAGCTAGAAACTCTATTTTTGTCGATTTTTATTGAATTTGAACTATATTTCAACGTTTTTTGATGGTTCTGAGCCACCAAACACACTTAAAGCATGCAGAATCGACTCAGAATAGGAAAAGGAGACGTTTAGGTCAATTTTATGCATTCTGGCGTTCGTAGATACAAGAAAACTGTTAAAATTCTTCAGAAACGTCACTTTTGAAGTGTTTTCTTGTACTTTTAAGCCAATCAGATACCCTACGGGCTCGGAAAGTGCAACGAAACCATCAAATTTTAGCTAGAAACTGTATTTTTGTCGATTTTTATTGAATTTGAACTATATTTCAACGTTTTTTGATGGTTCTGAGCCACCAAACACACTTAAAGCATGCAGAATCGACTCAGAATAGGAAAAGGAGACGTTTAGGTCAATTTTATGCATTCTGGCATTCGTAGATACAAGAAAACTGTTAAAATTCTTCAGAAACGTCACTTTTGAAGTGTTTTCTTGTACTTTTCAGCCAATCAGATACCCTACGGGCTCGGAAAGTGCAACGAAACCATCAAATTTTAGTTAGAAACTGTATTTTTGTCGATTTTTATTGAATTTGAACTATATTTCAACGTTTTTTGATGGTTCTGAGCCACCAAACACACTTAAAGCATGCAGAATCGACTCAGAATAGGAAAAGGAGACGTTTAGGTCAATTTTATGCATTCTGGCGTTCGTAGATACAAGAAAACTGTTAAAATTCTTCAGAAACGTCACTTCTGAAGTGTTTTCTTGTACTTTTAAGCCAATCAGATACCCTACGGGCTCGGAAAGTGCAAACTGTATTTTTGTCGATTTTTATTGAATTTGAACTATATTTCAACGTTTTTTGATGGTTCTGAGCCACCAAACACACTTAAAGCATGCAGAATCGACTCAGAATAGGAAAAGGAGACGTTTAGGTCAATTTTATGCATTCTGGCGTTCGTAGATACAAGAAAACTGTTAAAATTCTTCAGAAACGTCACTTTTGAAGTGTTTTCTTGTACTTTTAAGCCAATCAGATACCCTACGGGCTCGGAAAGTGCAACGAAACCATCAAATTTTAGCTAGAAACTGTATTTTTGTCGATTTTTATTGAATTTGAACTATATTTCAACGTTTTTTGATGGTTCTGAGCCACCAAACACACTTAAAGCATGCAGAATCGACTCAGAATAGGAAAAGGAGACGTTTAGGTCAATTTTATGCATTCTGGCGTTCGTAGATACAAGAAAACTGTTAAAATTCTTCAGAAACGTCACTTTTGAAGTGTTTTCTTGTACTTTTAAGCCAATCAGATACCCTACGGGCTCGGAAAGTGCAACGAAACCATCAAATTTTAGCTAGAAACTGTATTTTTGTCGATTTTTATTGAATTTGAACTATATTTCAACGTTTTTTGATGGTTCTGAGCCACCAAACACACTTAAAGCATGCAGAATCGACTCAGAATAGGAAAAGGAGACGTTTAGGTCAATTTTATGCATTCTGGCGTTCGTAGATACAAGAAAACTGTTAAAATTCTTCAGAAACGTCACTTTTGAAGTGTTTTCTTGTACTTTTAAGCCAATCAGATACCCTACGGGCTCGGAAAGTGCAACGAAACCATCAAATTTTAGCTAGAAACTGTATTTTTGTCGATTTTTATTGAATTTGAACTATATTTCAACGTTTTTTGATGGTTCTGAGCCACCAAACACACTTAAAGCATGCAGAATCGACTCAGAATAGGAAAAGGAGACGTTTAGGTCAATTTTATGCATTCTGGCGTTCGTAGATACAAGAAAACTGTTAAAATTCTTCAGAAACGTCACTTTTGAAGTGTTTTCTTGTACTTTTAAGCCATCAGATACCCTACGGGCTCGGAAAGTGCAACGAAACCATCAAATTTTAGCTAGAAACTGTATTTTTGTCGATTTTTATTGAATTTGAACTATATTTCAACGTTTTTTGATGGTTCTGAGCCACCAAACACACTTAAAGCATGCAGAATCGACTCAGAATAGGAAAAGGAGACGTTTAGGTCAATTTTATGCATTCTGGCGTTCGTAGATACAAGAAAACTGTTAAAATTTTTCAGAAACGTCACTTTTGAAGTGTTTTCTTGTACTTTTAAGCCAATCAGATACCCTACGGGCTCGGAAAGTGCAACGAAACCATCAAATTTTAGCTAGAAACTGTATTTTTGTCGATTTTTATTGAATTTGAACTATATTTCAACGTTTTTTGAAGGTTCTGAGCCACCAAACACACTTAAAGCATGCAGAATCGACTCAGAATAGGAAAAGGAGACGTTTAGGTCAATTTTATGCATTCTAGCGTTCGTAGATACAAGAAAACTGTTAAAATTCTTCAGAAACGTCACTTTTGAAGTGTTTTCTTGTACTTTTAAGCCAATCAGATACCCTACGGGCTCGGAAAGTGCAACGAAACCATCAAATTTTAGCTAGAAACTGTATTTTTGTCGATTTTTATTGAATTTGAACTATATTTCAACGTTTTTTGATGGTTCTGAGCCACCAAACACACTTAAAGCATGCAGAATCGACTCAGAATAGGAAAAGGAGACGTTTAGGTCAATTTTATGCATTCTGGCGTTCGTAGATACAAGAAAACTGTTAAAATTCTTCAGAAACGTCACTTTTGAAGTGTTTTCTTGTACTTTTAAGCCAATCAGATACCCTACGGGCTCGGAATGTGCAACGAAACCATCAAATTTTAGCTAGAAACTGTATTTTTGTCGATTTTTATTGAATTTGAACTATATTTCAACGTTTTTTGATGGTTCTGAGCCACCAAACACACTTAAAGCATGCAGAATCGACTCAGAATAGGAAAAGGAGACGTTTAGATCAATTTTATGCATTCTGGCGTTCGTAGATACAAGAAAACTGTTAAAATTCTTCAGAAACGTCACTTTTGAAGTGTTTTCTTGTACTTTTAAGCCAATCAGATACCCTACGGGCTCGGAAAGTGCAACGAAACCATCAAATTTTAGCTAGAAACTGTATTTTTGTCGATTTTTATTGAATTTGAACTATATTTCAACGTTTTTTGATGGTTCTGAGCCACCAAACACACTTAAAGCATGCAGAATCGACTCAGAATAGGAAAAGGAGACGTTTAGGTCAATTTTATGCATTCTGGCGTTCGTAGATACAAGAAAACTGTTAAAATTCTTCAGAAACGTCACTTTTGAAGTGTTTTCTTGTACTTTTAAGCCCATCAGATACCCTACGGGCTCGGAAAGTGCAACGAAACCATCAAATTTTAGCTAGAAACTGTATTTTTGTCGATTTTTATTGAATTTGAACTATATTTCAACGTTTTTTGATGGTTCTGAGCCACCAAACACACTTAAAGCATGCAGAATCGACTCAGAATAGGAAAAGGAGACGTTTAGGTCAATTTTATGCATTCTGGCGTTCGTAGATACAAGAAAACTGTTAAAATTCTTCAGAAACGTCACTTTTGAAGTGTTTTCTTGTACTTTTAAGCCAATCAGATACCCTACGGGCACGGAAAGTGCAACGAAACCATCAAATTTTAGCTAGAAACTCTATTTTTGTCGATTTTTATTGAATTTGAACTATATTTCAACGTTTTTTGATGGTTCTGAGCCACCAAACACACTTAAAGCATGCAGAATCGACTCAGAATAGGAAAAGGAGACGTTTAGGTCAATTTTATGCATTCTGGCGTTCGTAGATACAAGAAAACTGTTAAAATTCTTCAGAAACGTCACTTTTGAAGTGTTTTCTTGTACTTTTAAGCCAATCAGATACCCTACGGGCTCGGAAAGTGCAACGAAACCATCAAATTTTAGCTAGAAACTGTATTTTTGTCGATTTTTATTGAATTTGAACTATATTTCAACGTTTTTTGATGGTTCTGAGCCACCAAACACACTTAAAGCATGCAGAATCGACTCAGAATAGGAAAAGGAGACGTTTAGGTCAATTTTATGCATTCTGGCATTCGTAGATACAAGAAAACTGTTAAAATTCTTCAGAAACGTCACTTTTGAAGTGTTTTCTTGTACTTTTCAGCCAATCAGATACCCTACGGGCTCGGAAAGTGCAACGAAACCATCAAATTTTAGTTAGAAACTGTATTTTTGTCGATTTTTATTGAATTTGAACTATATTTCAACGTTTTTTGATGGTTCTGAGCCACCAAACACACTTAAAGCATGCAGAATCGACTCAGAATAGGAAAAGGAGACGTTTAGGTCAATTTTATGCATTCTGGCGTTCGTAGATACAAGAAAACTGTTAAAATTCTTCAGAAACGTCACTTCTGAAGTGTTTTCTTGTACTTTTAAGCCAATCAGATACCCTACGGGCTCGGAAAGTGCAAACTGTATTTTTGTCGATTTTTATTGAATTTGAACTATATTTCAACGTTTTTTGATGGTTCTGAGCCACCAAACACACTTAAAGCATGCAGAATCGACTCAGAATAGGAAAAGGAGACGTTTAGGTCAATTTTATGCATTCTGGCGTTCGTAGATACAAGAAAACTGTTAAAATTCTTCAGAAACGTCACTTTTGAAGTGTTTTCTTGTACTTTTAAGCCAATCAGATACCCTACGGGCTCGGAAAGTGCAACGAAACCATCAAATTTTAGCTAGAAACTGTATTTTTGTCGATTTTTATTGAATTTGAACTATATTTCAACGTTTTTTGATGGTTCTGAGCCACCAAACACACTTAAAGCATGCAGAATCGACTCAGAATAGGAAAAGGAGACGTTTAGGTCAATTTTATGCATTCTGGCGTTCGTAGATACAAGAAAACTGTTAAAATTCTTCAGAAACGTCACTTTTGAAGTGTTTTCTTGTACTTTTAAGCCAATCAGATACCCTACGGGCTCGGAAAGTGCAACGAAACCATCAAATTTTAGCTAGAAACTGTATTTTTGTCGATTTTTATTGAATTTGAACTATATTTCAACGTTTTTTGATGGTTCTGAGCCACCAAACACACTTAAAGCATGCAGAATCGACTCAGAATAGGAAAAGGAGACGTTTAGGTCAATTTTATGCATTCTGGCGTTCGTAGATACAAGAAAACTGTTAAAATTCTTCAGAAACGTCACTTTTGAAGTGTTTTCTTGTACTTTTAAGCCATCAGATACCCTACGGGCTCGGAAAGTGCAACGAAACCATCAAATTTTAGCTAGAAACTGTATTTTTGTCGATTTTTATTGAATTTGAACTATATTTCAACGTTTTTTGATGGTTCTGAGCCACCAAACACACTTAAAGCATGCAGAATCGACTCAGAATAGGAAAAGGAGACGTTTAGGTCAATTTTATGCATTCTGGCGTTCGTAGATACAAGAAAACTGTTAAAATTCTTCAGAAACGTCACTTTTGAAGAGTTTTCTTGTACTTTTAAGCCAATCAGATACCCTACGGGCTCGGAAAGTGCAACGAAACCATCAAATTTTAGCTAGAAACTGTATTTTTGTCGATTTTTATTGAATTTGAACTATATTTCAACGTTTTTTGATGGTTCTGAGCCACCAAACACACTTAAAGCATGCAGAATCGACTCAGAATAGGAAAGGGAGACGTTTAGGTCAATTTTATGCATTCTGGCGTTCGTAGATACAAGAAAACTGTTAAAATTCTTCAGAAACGTCACTTTTGAAGTGTTTTCTTGTACTTTTAAGCCAATCAGATACACTACGGGCTCGGAAAGTGCAACGAAACCATCAAATTTTAGCTAGAAACTGTATTTTTGTCGATTTTTATTGAATTTGAACTATATTTCAACGTTTTTTGATGGTTCTGAGCCACCAAACACACTTAAAGCATGCAGAATCGACTCAGAATAGGAAAAGGAGACGTTTAGGTCAATTTTATGCATTCTGGCATTCGTAGATACAAGAAAACTGTTAAAATTCTTCAGAAACGTCACTTTTGAAGTGTTTTCTTGTACTTTTCAGCCAATCAGATACCCTACGGGCTCGGAAAGTGCAACGAAACCATCAAATTTTAGCTAGAAACTGTATTTTTGTCGATTTTTATTGAATTTGAACTATATTTCAACGTTTTTTGATGGTTCTGAGCCACCAAACACACTTAAAGCATGCAGAATCGACTCAGAATAGGAAAAGGAGACGTTTAGGTCAATTTTATGCATTCTGGCGTTCGTAGATACAAGAAAACTGTTAAAATTCTTCAGAAACGTCACTTCTGAAGTGTTTTCTTGTACTTTTAAGCCAATCAGATACCCTACGGGCTCGGAAAGTGCAAACTGTATTTTTGTCGATTTTTATTGAATTTGAACTATATTTCAACGTTTTTTGATGGTTCTGAGCCACCAAACACACTTAAAGCATGCAGAATCGACTCAGAATAGGAAAAGGAGACGTTTAGGTCAATTTTATGCATTCTGGCGTTCGTAGATACAAGAAAACTGTTAAAATTCTTCAGAAACGTCACTTTTGAAGTGTTTTCTTGTACTTTTAAGCCAATCAGATACCCTACGGGCTCGGAAAGTGCAACGAAACCATCAAATTTTAGCTAGAAACTGTATTTTTGTCGATTTTTATTGAATTTGAACTATATTTCAACGTTTTTTGATGGTTCTGAGCCACCAAACACACTTAAAGCATGCAGAATCGACTCAGAATAGGAAAAGGAGACGTTTAGGTCAATTTTATGCATTCTGGCGTTCGTAGATACAAGAAAACTGTTAAAATTCTTCAGAAACGTCACTTTTGAAGTGTTTTCTTGTACTTTTAAGCCAATCAGATACCCTACGGGCTCGGAAAGTGCAACGAAACCATCAAATTTTAGCTAGAAACTGTATTTTTGTCGATTTTTATTGAATTTGAACTATATTTCAACGTTTTTTGATGGTTCTGAGCCACCAAACACACTTAAAGCATGCAGAATCGACTCAGAATAGGAAAAGGAGACGTTTAGGTCAATTTTATGCATTCTGGCGTTCGTAGATACAAGAAAACTGTTAAAATTCTTCAGAAACGTCACTTTTGAAGTGTTTTCTTGTACTTTTAAGCCAATCAGATACCCTACGGGCTCGGAAAGTGCAACGAAACCATCAAATTTTAGCTAGAAACTGTATTTTTGTCGATTTTTATTGAATTTGAACTATATTTCAACGTTTTTTGATGGTTCTGAGCCACCAAACACACTTAAAGCATGCAGAATCGACTCAGAATAGGAAAAGGAGACGTTTAGGTCAATTTTATGCATTCTGGCGTTCGTAGATACAAGAAAACTGTTAAAATTCTTCAGAAACGTCACTTTTGAAGTGTTTTCTTGTACTTTTAAGCCAATCAGATACCCTACGGGCTCGGAAAGTGCAACGAAACCATCAAATTTTAGCTAGAAACTGTATTTTTGTCGATTTTTATTGAATTTGAACTATATTTCAACGTTTTTTGATGGTTCTGAGCCACCAAACACACTTAAAGCATGCAGAATCGACTCAGAATAGGAAAAGGAGACGTTTAGGTCAATTTTATGCATTCTGGCGTTCGTAGATACAAGAAAACTGTTAAAATTCTTCAGAAACGTCACTTTTGAAGTGTTTTCTTGTACTTTTAAGCCAATCAGATACCCTACGGGCTCGGAAAGTGCAACGAAACCATCAAATTTTAGCTAGAAACTGTATTTTTGTCGATTTTTATTGAATTTGAACTATATTTCAACGTTTTTTGATGGTTCTGAGCCACCAAACACACTTAAAGCATGCAGAATCGACTCAGAATAGGAAAAGGAGACATTTAGGTCAATTTTATGCATTCTGGCGTTCGTAGATACAAGAAAACTGTTAAAATTCTTCAGAAACGTCACTTTTGAAGTGTTTTCTTGTACTTTTAAGCCAATCAGATACCCTACGGGCTCGGAAAGTGCAACGAAACCATCAAATTTTAGCTAGAAACTGTATTTTTGTCGATTTTTATTGAATTTGAACTATATTTCAACGTTTTTTGATGGTTCTGAGCCACCAAACACACTTAAAGCATGCAGAATCGACTCAGAATAGGAAAAGGAGACGTTTAGGTCAATTTTATGCATTCTGGCGTTCGTAGATACAAGAAAACTGTTAAAATTCTTCAGAAACGTCACTTTTGAAGTGTTTTCTTGTACTTTTAAGCCAATCAGATACCCTACGGGCTCGGAAAGTGCAACGAAACCATCAAATTTTAGCTAGAAACTGTATTTTTGTCGATTTTTATTGAATTTGAACTATATTTCAACGTTTTTTTGATGGTTCTGAGCCACCAAACACACTTAAAGCATGCAGAATCGACTCAGAATAGGAAAAGGAGACGTTTAGGTCAATTTTATGCATTCTGGCGTTCGTAGATACAAGAAAACTGTTAAAATTCTTCAGAAACGTCACTTTTGAAGTGTTTTCTTGTACTTTTAAGCCAATCAGATACCCTACGGGCTCGGAAAGTGCAACGAAACCATCAAATTTTAGCTAGAAACTGTATTTTTGTCGATTTTTATTGAATTTGAACTATATTTCAACGTTTTTTGATGGTTCTGAGCCACCAAACACACTTAAAGCATGCAGAATCGACTCAGAATAGGAAATGGAGACGTTTAGGTCAATTTTATGCATTCTGGCGTTCGTAGATACAAGAAAACTGTTAAAATTCTTCAGAAACGTCACTTTTGAAATGTTTTCTTGTACTTTTAAGCCAATCAGATACCCTACGGGCTCGGAAAGTGCAACGAAACCATCAAATTTTAGCTAGAAACTGTATTTTTGTCGATTTTTATTGAATTTGAACTATATTTCAACGTTTTTTGATGGTTCTGAGCCACCAAACACACTTAAAGCATGCAGAATCGACTCAGAATAGGAAAAGGAGACGTTTAGGTCAATTTTATGCATTCTGGCGTTCGTAGATACAAGAAAACTGTTAAAATTCTTCAGAAACGTCACTTTTGAAGTGTTTTCTTGTACTTTTAAGCCAATCAGATACCCTACGGGCTCGGAAAGTGCAACGAAACCATCAAATTTTAGCTAGAAACTGTATTTTTGTCGATTTTTATTGAATTTGAACTATATTTCAACGTTTTTTGATGGTTCTGAGCCACCAAACACACTTAAAGCATGCAGAATCGACTCAGAATAGGAAAAGGAGACGTTTAGGTCAATTTTATGCATTCTGGCGTTCGTAGATACAAGAAAACTGTTAAAATTCTTCAGAAACGTCACTTTTGAAGTGTTTTCTTGTACTTTTAAGCCAATCAGATACCCAACGGGCTCGGAAAGTGCAACGAAACCATCAAATTTTAGCTAGAAACTGTATTTTTGTCGATTTTTATTGAATTTGAACTATATTTCAACGTTTTTTGATGGTTCTGAGCCACCAAACACACTTAAAGCATGCAGAATCGACTCAGAATAGGAAAAGGAGACGTTTAGGTCAATTTTATGCATTCTGGCGTTCGTAGATACAAGAAAACTGTTAAAATTCTTCAGAAACGTCACTTTTGATGTGTTTTCTTGTACTTTTAAGCCAATCAGATACCCTACGGGCTCGGAAAGTGCAACGAAACCATCAAATTTTAGGTAGAAACTGTATTTTGTCGATTTTTATTGAATTTGAACTATATTTCAACGTTTTTTGATGGTTCTGAGCCACCAAACACACTTAAAGCATGCAGAATCGACTCAGAATAGGAAAAGGAGACGTTTAGGTCAATTTTATGCATTCTGGCGTTCGTAGATACAAGAAAACTATTAAAATTCTTCAGAAACGTCACTTTTGAAGTGTTTTCTTGTACTTTTAAGCCAATCAGATACCCTACGGGCTCGGAAAGTGCAACGAAACCATCAAATTTTAGCTAGAAACTGTATTTTTGTCGATTTTTATTGAATTTGAACTATAGTTCAACGTTTTTTGATGGTTCTGAGCCACCAAACACACTTAAAGCATGCAGAATCGACTCAGAATAGGAAAAGGAGACGTTTAGGTCAATTTTATGCATTCTGGCGTTCGTAGATACAAGAAAACTGTTAAAATTCTTCAGAAACGTCACTTTTGAAGTGTTTTCTTGTACTTTTAAGCCAATCAGATACCCTACGGGCTCGGAAAGTGCAACGAAACCATCAAATTTTAGCTAGAAACTGTATTTTTGTCGATTTTTATTGAATTTGAACTATATTTCAACGTTTTTTGATGGTTCTGAGCCACCAAACACACTTAAAGCATGCAGAATCGACTCAGAATAGGAAAAGGAGACGTTTAGGTCAATTTTATGCATTCTGGCGTTCGTAGATACAAGAAAACTGTTAAAATTCTTCAGAAACGTCACTTTTGAAATGTTTTCTTGTACTTTTAAGCCAATCAGATACCCAACGGGCTCGGAAAGTGCAACGAAACCATCAAATTTTAGCTAGAAACTGTATTTTTGTCGATTTTTATTGAATTTGAACTATATTTCAACGTTTTTTGATGGTTCTGAGCCACCAAACACACTTAAAGCATGCAGAATCGACTCAGAATAGGAATAGGAGACGTTTAGGTCAATTTTATGCATTCTGGCGTTCGTAGATACAAGAAAACTGTTAAAATTCTTCAGAAACGTCACTTTTGAAGTGTTTTCTTGTACTTTTAAGCCAATCAGATACCCTACGGGCTCGGAAAGTGCAACGAAACCATCAAATTTTAGCTAGAAACTGTATTTTTGTCGATTTTTATTAAATTTGAACTATATTTCAACGTTTTTTGATGGTTCTGAGCCACCAAACACACTTAAAGCATGCAGAATCGACTCAGAATAGGAAAAGGAGACGTTTAGGTCAATTTTATGCATTCTGGCGTTCGTAGATACAAGAAAACTGTTAAAATTCTTCAGAAACATCACTTTTGAAGTGTTTTCTTGTACTTTTAAGCCAATCAGATACCCTACGGGCTCGGAAAGTGCAACGAAACCATCAAATTTTAGCTAGAAACTGTATTTTTGTCGATTTTTATTGAATTTTGAACTATATTTCAACGTTTTTTGATGGTTCTGAGCCACCAAACACACTTAAAGCATGCAGAATCGACTCAGAATAGGAAAAGGAGACGTTTAGGTCAATTTTATGCATTCTGGCGTTCGTAGATACAAGAAAACTGTTAAAATTCTACAGAAACGTCACTTTTGAAGTGTTTTCTTGTACTTTTAAGCCAATCAGATACCCTACGGGCTCGGAAAGTGCAACGAAACCATCAAATTTTAGCTAGAAACTGTATTTTTGTCGATTTTTATTGGAATTTGAACTATATTTCAACGTTGTTTGATGGTTCTGAGCCACCAAACACACTTAAAGCATGCAGAATCGACTCAGAATAGGAAAAGGAGACGTTTTTTTTAGGGTCAATTTTATG